>NC_136015.1:14753167-15053167 GCF_048128805.1 Centroberyx gerrardi
AAAGTGCTTAGGGGGTTAGTTTGGTAGTTTTTGTTCCTCACATATATATTATGGTAATTTTGTGCAATGGAATAGGAAAAGTGTTATTACATATTCTAATTAAATTATCAAAAACACTTGTAACATGGTCCATTTTGTTATTTTTTGCGACCAAAAGCACTTGAGAAGTCTTTTACGACCTTTAAAGTCGGGAGCAGGAGAATACGAGCAGCACTTGAAGGCAGCACCTGACTGACACTCCAGCAGCCTAATCCAGAGGGAAGATGCATAGCAGCAGTGTAATGTTTCGGAGGGACATCGGATAAGTGCTTGTTTCGCCTGTATCCGTCTTTGTCAAAAGCCTGCAAACACTTTTGTCCATAAAGCCTGCTGAGCCCGTGTTTGAATCGCAAAATCGTCGGCTGATCACTGCAGCTTTCAACCAGATCCCGGTTTCGCAGACGTTACGTTGGGACAATGGAATCTATCCCGGACAGTATCCGCCCTCAGAGACTACAGCCAGGCATTGGATTCGGTTCAGGATCCACCGGGACCCTCCGCTCCTCTCTCCGGCCCGGGGTTACAGTCCCCATCGCCCCGCTGCTTCCCTCCCCGGCCTCCCTGTGCGCTTCGTCCGGGCCTCCTCCCCCGCCGCCGCCGCTCCAGCTCCACAGCCTGTACGGCAGTATGGGCGGTATGGGGCTTGGACCGGGGGCTGCCGGGCTGTGCAACCCGGGGAACCCGACGGTGCTGAAGGAGGCGGTTGAGGCTGTAGTCCGTAGCTTCGCCAAACACACACAGGGTTATGGCAGAGGTAGCGTCCAGTGGTAATAATGCCTCGTTTTCATGTGCAGACATGCTGTTAAACCCGTGTCCAGTTCTGTCAGTTATGCTAATTTGGAAGGGGGATTTGGAGCCACACAATACCAGAAAGCCACTTTTAGCTACGCCATTTGTTTGGAAGTAGTCCCGTGCTAGCAACGAAAAAAAATCACTACAACATTCCTGTCATATGATATCGGGATCAATACTGTTTATATGGCATTCAATAACGAGTTTATAGTGACCTTATCGTGCTTTATGGTTTCATCTGCTGTGATATCGCTATAATAATTCTTCATGGACTTTTAGTTTTGCTGTGATTTTTGCATATTTGCTGTCCCTGTTACAGAAGTAACGTTACCAACTACAGTTCTGTTTCGTAAGGGATCGCTAATCCCGAACAATAAGTATCACATCTCGAGATTTGTCATGTTAAAGTATTCATTTTGGTAGTAAGTTATATGGCAGGGTATTGCTCCTATGTAAACGTTAAAAAAAGATTAGTAACAGTGAATAATACAGTAGGGGAGAGGCAGGGACTTTACACGAGGCGAGTAGCATGCTTGAAAACTAAAATCAGACAAAAACTACGATAATGCTGGCAGCTGGAGTTAATACAAGTGGCCTTGCCCAATGCTAATAGGATTTATTATCAAAAGACTGTCCCCCCCTGCTCTGATTAACAGTCTCTTCCCTACTCTATCCCATTTAGGCTACTTAACACCCTCAGCACTGGCAACGCCATAAACGATTGTTTTATTAGACTATAGCTATATAACCTATTACATGTTTTTAGTGTTGTTCCAATTTTATGTGGAAGGGGGGCGGGGAGGTAATTCAAATCAAATTTTAAGAGGAAGCCAAATGTGTCATACGTTGGGCCTTTTCCAATGCTTCTTTTTTCCCACAATATGATACAATTTGATTTTTCACATGGTTTTCTATGATATAATTATCATTAGGCTAAACCTAACCTATATAAAAAAGTAATTAAAGCAGTGCACGTCTGGCTATTACCAGGGTATTAGAGGGTATTAGGCTGCAGTAAAAAACAGTGTGTTAAGACAGACAGAAAAGACAAAGTCAAGAATTTTGTCTATTGTTACTTATTTTTCCTGAATAAGTAGGCCTATTTCAATCTACCTACTTCAATCCTTCACATAATTTCTCAGAGGGGTGATAAGTCTATTTTGACCTTCGTCTTTGATATATTTGTTACATTTGTCAGAGAGGTGCATATTGTTCATATCCAAAAATTATACTTTTTCCTAAAGGAAATTAGTATTGCAAGAAAATTAAGTGCCATGTTCATCCTTGCTCTCTCTTATCCGGGCAATTTATGGTGAATACAGTTCTCGCAAGCAGTTTTGATCACATGGCAAAAGATGCAGGTTTTGTCACAAGACCACAGTCAATAACAGTAGCCATGTTGCCCTGCATATTTTTTTTTTTTGGTGCTGATGGTTCTTGAACCTTGTTTTAGACCACATGTGGACAAGGGTTAGGGTTAGTTAACAATGTAAGGCCAAGGGCTGCAACATGAATGCAGTTTTTTGGCATAAGCCAAAAAATGCATTTGAAAATCGATTAGTTTAAAGTGTAAAGTAGATATGAGCGCTTTAGATCATATGTTATGGTGTTTTTAATATGTGTTGCAATAGCAAAATCAAAATCATTCCTCACATGCAGTAAAATAGTCCAAATTAAGTGTCTTATGTCTCTCTTAAACCCTTTGGAGGATAAAAAAGGACTTTCAAGGTCTGAGTTTACTTAGTATCACCTACTTTGTGTGGACCTTGTTTTAAGATTTGTTCATAAGGTATTTTTTTCAGATACTAACTACATGGCAGCATAATGGGATGCACACCGGATATCAGCGAATAGCAATTAACTACTCAGTTCAATAATACATCAATTCTTACTTATTGATAAGCTAACAATAAGACCAAAGTCAATAATGAGGATTTTGACTTTCAAACAGTAAGAGCATTAACAAAATTGTTGGGATTGATATTATCCTGAAAGTGTAGGGATTTATACATAGCTGATCTCAGGACAGGCCTCCCAGCTTGTTGATAGAGGCCTCTAGTCAGGGGCTGCGGTACTAAAACTTACTGATCAGTCTCCAGAAACTGTGTATGAGCAAGAAGCTGCCTGTGTTTGTATCCAATAGCGAGAGCTGGGAGGCAAAGGAAAACAGAGAACCTTGGATAATGTTGGCTGCGCTCACATCTCTCTGCAGACCAAAGCCCAAATAATAATTCATGACAGAACTGTAACTTTAACTGCTTTTCTTTGTTGTTGCTTCTCTGTGGAGGACAGAAATGTTATATTGACAAAATGAGCGTATCAAGCGTAGGGTTCAGTGAGTGTTTCTTTAAGCAACTGAGGTGATGGGGGATTTCCACCAGGCAGCCACCTAAATATTTTTTCTAAGCAGGAAAAGCCCCTTTCCATCCCTGAGATGACATTCCCCCAAACCCTTTCCATCTTCGTAGTTAGAGAGGATATTGCACTTCCCGGTCAGTGGCTACAGGCAAATGATGCTTTTAATGCAAACTGCAGATAATGGACTAACAGCATTTTGATTTCCGGAAAGACAACAATAGTTTCTTATCTTTTAAACGTGATAACCCCTAATTTAAACTTGAATTTTAAACCATAACTCTTCTTATGTAAACAGAGTGCATGATAAAAGGTTTATGTACCACAAAGTGACAAGGCCTCTTCTCTCTCTGTGTCCTCCAGTTAATGTGGTGGAGGCTTTGCAGGAGTTTTGGCAGATGAAGCTGACCAGAGGGGCGGACCTGCGGAACGGGGCTCTGGTGGTTTATGAAATGGTCCCGTCCAACAACCCACCATACGTCTGCTATGTTAGCCTTCCAGGAGGCAGCTGCTTTGGAAGCTTCCAGGTACAGTACGTGTATTTTGTTAGCGTGAGTGTTATTACACTGTTTTACCTATCTGCTTCATTGAATAATGTTCTGTGGCAGCGCAGTTTGATCTTTACAACAATGACTAAGTGCTTTATAAGACAAATAAGCATTTTTTGTCATTATCATCATATGTGATGATCATATTATCATCACATTTTACAGTTTTACAGTGGAATTCAGTTGTATTTGTGCCAAAATATCTTGCATGAGACAGGAGACTGACAAAAGGAAACAATCACAAAGATTGCTGGCATGAAAGTAAAACTCACATTGGTAAACCTCAAATTAGATATTACTGAAGTCATTAGCTATCTTGTGATCGCTACTTACAATTGCAGTTAAAAATATTCTGTATGATTTGATTTTTGAATATATCTTTCTCATTCAAATGCCATGTGAAACCTGCTTGCAACCACCGGACCTCAAATATGGCTACGAGTTTCTAGAAAACACCAAATTCATAGTGCACACTGTCGTTAATTTCACTCCATATCAAACACTGCCAGTCCTTACCCGTTTGATAATATCTGTATCTGATGGTACCTGAAAGCTAATGGATAAATTCTTCACTGTTGACAGTTCTGTCCAACCAAGGCAGAGGCAAGACGCAGCGCTGCCAAGATCGCTCTGATGAACTCTGTTTTCAACGAACATCCCTCCCGTCGCATCACAGACGACTTCATCGAGAAGAGTGTGTGTGAGGCCCTGGCCTCCTTCAACGTAAGTTAGAATGACACGAGGTGGAAAGTCACCAATACCTAGAAAAGACAGTAAAGGGGACACCAATTTGTAAAGTATACGCAATCAATACACAGGCACATGAAAATGAAGATATTGAAGTAAATGTGTAAATGTTTCTCAGTAAATGTGACACCAAACATGACAAAGGCCTATTTTGTGTTGAGTAAACCTTACAAGCACATGGATTTCTAGAAGTCCTGTGGAAGTTCTGTAGGCCTATACACAGTATACCAATAGTTGATGCTTTCAAAAGACAGGGTTAGGGAAAATATCATCCCTTTGAACTGGGCTGGACAATTAAAAATCACTTAATTTGGCCAAAGTAGCTCCTATTCAAAAGTTAATGAGGAAAAGAGATCAGAGAGGCCTTTGAAAACCTTTCAAAACAGTTCAATTCTTTACAAAATATGTATTTTTTTAAAGCCAAAATTGAAGGATATTCTGTAAGGAGATATTTCAGATACTTATGCAGATAATATTCACATACCGGTAATCACCAAAAAAAGAAGAAGTTATTGCAGATATAGAAGATATTTTTAGTCATCCTCCTCAGTATCAGTGTCTGACCCCAAAATCCAGCCCATTGAAGCCCCACTTTGAGCCCATGTAGCACACTGACTTTAATTGCTTGTTGTCCTTCACAGGGAAACAGAGAGGAGGCGGACAATCCCAGCACAGGAATCGGGGCATTTCGCTTCATGCTCGAGTCCAACAAAGGAAAATCCATGCTGGAGTTTCAGGTGCATAAAATATGGAGTGTGTATGTTTGTATGGACATAAGAATCAGTGAAGACCAGTCTTGGCTGAACTTTAATGTTGTGACATATAATGAAATATATGTACATGGATACTTTTTTAATAGTTTTTACCCATGGTTGTAACAAATATGGAGACAAAAACATTAGCAGCTGGACAGAACTGGCTTACTGATGACTCTCCTCTTCCCTGAAATGTATCAGCATTTTATGTGGGGAAACTGCTCAGAGACCTCCAATGGGGTTCCTTGGTTCGGTTCGGTCCCAGATGTGACCAGTTTATCTACAGCTAGCATAAAGTTTTTTTTATTTTTTTAAATAAGCATGGGACTTAAGGCTAGAATGGCTTTACACTGTTTCAAAATGGAAATGGGAAAAACTCGAGGCTGCATGCATGGTGTGTACATTTTTTGAAAGTGGGTTCTGTCTCTTATTCCTTCCTGCTTGGCTGTGTTTTTGTTTCAGGAACTGATGACTGTGTTCCAGCTGCTGCACTGGAACGGAAGCCTCAAGGCCATGAGAGAAAGACAATGTTCCCGACAGGTCTGTGTTTTTTAGACTATCAAAGGGGAGAGCAACTCTTACCTTCTTACTGTTTGATGCATACTATCTTCACCACTGAACTTATTTGACTCACAGGAGGTGCTGGCTCATTATTCCCATCGGGCTCTGGACGACGACATGCGCACCCAAATGGCGGCCGACTGGGTGAACCGGGAGCAGGGGGTAGCGGGCACTATCGGCCAGGAGCTGGCCTCCACGGAGCGGGAGCTGGAGGAGGCCCGGCTGGCAGGCAGAGAACTGCGTTTCCACAAGGAGAAGAAAGACATCCTGATGTTAGCTGTGGGCCAGCTCAACGCAGCCAACACCGCCACACTCCCCTCACACTAAATCAGCAGCTCCTCGGGGGAAAAAAACGCCTTCACGCTCCATAGGATTCTTGGTAACAGTATTCAACACTTCCTAGATATAACGGTAACTTTTGTATCTTATATGAAGGTATGAGGATCAGATATTCAAGCCTTGTTTTATGCACATCCATCCTCCATAACAAGCATTTACCGCTATAGCCGTTACCTCTTTGTGCCTAGTGATTACAGGACAATAGTGCTTTGTTTTAATTACCTGTAAACGCGCTTGGCACACCAGCTGACTGGGGTTTACGCCTTTTAATGCGTTTTATTTCAAGCTGTCCTCACGCAAAGTAAATCTTACATCGTAGACCTAGAGAGACGACGCCTGCCTTTCATCAGCGAATGTACAGGGCATATAGTGGTATGACCCATCAAGCCAAACAGATCTGATCAAGGTATGGATCATTCTGAGGTCAGATCAATGTGTTTCTCCAAAGTGTTCGGTGTGTTTACTTGCACATAGTGTTCTGGATACTGGGTAGTTGTTGTCGTATTCAAGATATAGGAATCTTTAAAATCCTGATAGTAAATATCCCTGTGTACATGAAAAAACAGAATAATTCAAAAATATTACCACAGAATCAGAACTTACTTAGACAGTCAAAACCAGCGATGAATGGGATAAAGTGTTTACATGTGTCAGTATCCCGGCTAATATCAGCATATCCCAGAAATCATAATCGGGTTTTGTATTGGGAATATGGTGTTAAATTGTACCAATGGTATCCTTGAATGATGTCAGAATTGAAATGTGCATGGAAACACACTCATTGGCTCTTGTAATGTTGTTAGGGTACATTGCAAAAAATATCAGCTGGTTACTGATTGCTTTGACAAAAGCTCAGGTATCTGAAAAATCAGATAATGGACCCTCGCTTTGTTTTCAATTTTATTTTTTTATTTTGTTTTTTTGAAGGCTTATGAAAACTACTCCGGCATTCTTTTTGTTTTTGGTGACTATGAGACTGGCAGAATGTATATTTTCAGTGTGCTACAACTAAAGGACCTTTAAAACAATGCTCCTCTATATTTAACATACTCTTTAGACAGGAATTAGTGCTATAATACTGATTCTGTTGGTTCTCTGTGGTCAGGTGCTTTTCACAGGAACATTTCTGTTTAAATTCAGAAGGATTAATGCATGGCAAACTAAAATGTAGGTGGGGATCTCAACAGGAACATCCACAAGCCACTTGCACACAGCAGTGGTAGATGGGGGGATCTTCTGTTAAAAGTACAGTTTGGGTTTTTAAGGATCTGATTCATCACGTACTGTGAATCATTGTAGTCGACCCAAACAGTGCCTGCACTTGTGGTTTGATTTGTGAGATACTGGAAGCAGAAATTGTTGCTAGCAATGCTAGTGTAAGTCCATGGGGCTAAAAACTGTTTCTAAAAATCTCATTTATCACCTTCCAAACTGTTTTACAACACAGTTAACTGTGTAGAAGGACCTAATTTTTTTTATTTTGTATAAATAGTATTTCCTAGATATTTCTCTCTCTATGTAGATTGTCTCTTAATGCAGTATTGCTCGCTAGATGAAGGCATTTTCAGGCACGAGTGGTTCTTTTAAAGACCCCATGTAATGGAAATCAGACTTTAGTTCATAATGTGTGGCTCTGATGAAAAAAGGAAATGTGGGCAGGAGTTATGCAAGTTAAACAGTAGGAGGGCACAGCTTGTTGCTGAATGTTTTATAGTCAACAGCAGCAACTGATTACACAGAATTTGAGGAGACAGCAAATAAAAAACAAAGAAGCTGGGGTGGAATATGGTTGAAGCTAGACAATTTTTAGATTATATTGCTGTATTTATTTCCTGGGATCATGGTGCCTTTTTTTAAATTGCTAGCAGGCAATGGTTAGATACTTATGCTTAAGAACTCAAAAGTGTTTTTTCATTTCCTGGAGTCTTTAAAGGAAGTTTTAAGTCTTCAAAGTTTCACTCTGCTTTTCAAGGTCTTCTGTCATAATCAGTCGTTACATCTAAAAGTTATAGATTACATCTTGGCTTTAAATCAAAGTTACATTAATAAGTTACATTACAGTTACAGTACCTTAATATGTTACATTATATTAGGTAATGAAGGATTTACTTTGTCATGTTACCTTTGATATACTTTCACAAACATTTTAGATACTCTTAGGTTTGGTACTCAGCTTGCAAATTGTGTGTGCTTCACTTTTACAAATATGACTCTACAAGCAACTTTGTGTTACTTGTAACTCAGTTTTAAAAGGAAATGTGTTATATTATGTCACTGATTGAAGTGACACTTGATTTCTTTATTGTAACTTACTGTTACATAATTATCTGCCCCCACTGCACGAGGTGTGATACACAAGTCTGCCTGACGAAATACACAGACAAGTTGAAAAACGAATCTTAAGTAATTTCCACCTAAGACTTTGCAGCAAAAAATGATGCAAAATTGAACCCTTCATTCTAACTGAAAGGTTAGATCAAAAACTTTAACACTTCATGCCAATAAAATATTAAAATGTAAATATGGCCATTGAAGTGGTACAGCAGAGAACACTTTGACCCCCTGTGGCTTGGTTGCCTGGATCTAGCCTCATTCATCTCTTGTTTTCCTCGTCACTTGTATTCACTTGTTAACCACATTTTGAATCAAGCAACTCATGGGTCTGGCCTGGAAACTCAGCTGTGGATACATTTCCCGAAGTCATCAGTGATTGTATCGTTCCCCTGGACCAATTCCAAGTCCATACAAATTCAAGCTGAATGTGATTAACAAGCGAAAATGAAAACAAGCAGTTGAAGCTTGTTCTGAATGAGCTGGATTCAGGCAAGTGGCTGGAGATCTTGCATTGTGTGTTTGTGCATTTTTCTTCTACTTTAGACACTGTTATATATATATATGCCACAAACCTCAAGCCATTAACTTCAGAGCTCTCTTGTTATAAACACCTTTGATACCTTTCTTGACATGTTTCTTTGTGATCATAATCAGTTAAGGATTTCTTTTATACAATGTTAAACAATGGTAGGCTTATATAAGCTCATATATTTTTTTCTTGTTACCGTCCATTTTATATAAAAAAAATCTTTGGCTTTTCATTTTTTGGCTTTGGTGCATGATGTTTTGATCAAATTTTGTTTTATATGTTTCATATTCTATACAGTATTATTTTATAAAAAATGTTTCTTAAGGCCCCTATTGTATGTATTTTCTATGAACATTTTGTATTCCATGTTTATACTTTCAGTAGATTTATATACTGTAATAAATCAGCCAATACAAATGTTTATCAAGTTGTCTTATTTGTTTCACTGTTCAGTAACAAGATGAATACTGAACCTAGGTAAAGTATTGATAGGTAAAACCCTATTTACACTAATGAAAATGTGGCTTTTCACAGCCGTTTTAGAGAGAACACAATTTCAGTTGTATAACCCAGTGGTTCTCAATGTGGGGTCCGGGGACCACCAGGGGTCCTTGAGAGGGTTCCAAGGGGTCCCCAGCAAATTGATGAAGTGTTAAACATCACCATTACTTCATTTGCAAGAAGTTAACACAATTAGAGAATGTAGAAGAATGACTGCTTTGGTCATAGATTCACTGTTATCTCTCTACCTACAATACAGATAGTCATGGAATTCTGTACAAAATCATATCTGACAATAAAAATATTCTCAGATTTGGGTCCGAGATGCCAGATTTCATCAAATGAGGGTCCTTGGCCCTAATGTGCACTAAATTAGATATGAATATAAAAAAGGTTGAGAACCACTGGTATAGCCAATCATAGTTTGCTTCAGAGTCTTTAACAAATGTGGCTCAAATTGTGACTCTAGCTTTGGTTCTCTGAAGGTAGCTGCTGGCAAAAGCTAGAAAAAAAAAGCTCACGGAACTTCCGCCTCCGTCACTCAGAGGAGGAAGAGGCGGAGCCACGTTTGAGGACGCTTCCCCTGCGTTCATTCAACATGGCGGCGGGGCCAATTTCGGAACGAAACCAAGGTAGGTGCATCATTGGATTATCTTGTTCAACCATAGCTTTGTAGCTAATTCATTCTTTCCAAAGTATTTGCAAGACTACATGTGTAAACTTCGAGCGCTTCGTAAAGTTGCTGGCCGCCTGGTTAACGGTTTGCGGTAAGCCGGTCAGACAGAGAAACACATGGGCTCGTTTGTTTGGCTTGCCGCTAAGTTCAGCCATTCATTTACAATTTAAGTGATTTAAGTTTCATTTACTCGCATGGTGCCGTTACCAGCCGTGTATTGGGTACTTCTAAACTTAGGTGTGATGCAATTCGTAGTGTAGGGGCCACCCTGATAAGCTATTGTTGTTAGCCACATCACATCTGGGCGCAGTATCAAGTTAGCTAACATTAGCCTAGCAAGCTACATAACTTATCATAGAATCTATGCGGGTTAGCTGACTGTCTTTCCCAAACAACTAGAAAGCTAACAGATTTTTATCTACATCTGCATATATAACCATAATTTATTTGCTGGTGGCAGTGGGTAACGTTTGCGGATTTTAACGTTTTATATCTAGTTTAGTTAACGTTGGCCATCTGAATGTAGCTGTTATCTAGTTACTAACGTTAGAAGATGGGCCCGAGGTTTGGTGTTGGAGAAAGTCAGGTGATCTGCCATCTGGAACGGGTTGAAACAATAAGGCAGAGTTGTAGTAGTAATGAAAAGGAATTGTGTACTGCACCTTGAAGTGAAGGATGAGAGAACCAACGTTGACAATTCAGAAGACCTAATTTTATTGGTGTCTAATTTAATGGTGTGTATTGTCAGCAACAGCCAGACTATCTCATATCAAGTCATTCCATTTCTTTTTTCCTTTTCCAATCCGTCCTATAGCAAAACCAAAACTGTGGTAGAATTTAGACACCTTTCTCTGAAATATCTCAATGTGCCTTTCTTGTTTGTGTTCTCCAATAGACGCCACTGTGTATGTCGGTGGCTTGGATGAGAAAGTCTCAGAGCCGCTACTATGGGAGCTCTTCCTGCAGGCTGGCCCTGTGGTCAACACACACATGCCCAAAGACAGGGTCACGGGCCAACATCAAGGTGAGTATCTTCAAATATGCTTTAATTCAGTTGTTACCATCAGGGTTAATATTTTCAGTCTCACTTTATTTGGATAGTCCAATGTTGATGCTCAACTTTCTATCAAGTGATTATAATTTGTCATTAAAAGTAATGGTAGAAATAGGGTCAGTTTAGGGTTATGGTTACAAAGACTGGAGATGCACCAAATAAGCAACAAAGTTAGTATCTAGTACTATCTGTATGTAGTAACTATCCAAATAAAGTGTTACCATAATTTCCATCACTATGACAAATTTGTGAAGAAAGAGAATGGTACAGTCAGGCAATGTTGGATTGGATGATGACCACAACACAAAATAGTTTGATAACACTAGTTAGCAGAACTTCAGTGAGACAAGATAGCAAGGTAGTCTGACAGGGATACACAGACAAGAGTTGATGAGCCCATTGTCATCAATACGGTCGCAACATGTGAATCAAGGGAGAAAAAAACGCTTATCAAATTTCTGGTATCCCTAAAGAATGTCTTCGTTGACATAATTAACAAACATAGGCTTGTACTCATGTGATCTTTTCACTCCTCCCCAGGTTATGGCTTTGTGGAGTTCCTTAGTGAAGAGGACGCTGACTATGCCATCAAAATTATGAATATGATCAAGCTCTATGGCAAACCCATCCGAGTCAACAAGGCCTCGGCGCACAACAAAAACCTGGACGTGGGTGCCAACATCTTCATCGGTAACCTGGACCCGGAGATTGACGAGAAACTGCTCTACGACACATTCAGTGCCTTTGGCGTGATCCTCCAGACGCCCAAAATCATGCGCGACCCAGATACTGGCAACTCCAAGGGTTACGCCTTCATCAATTTTGCCAGCTTCGATGCATCAGATGCCGCCATCGAGGCTATGAACGGCCAGTACCTCTGCAACCGGCCCATCACAGTGTCCTACGCATTCAAGAAAGATTCCAAAGGGGAGCGGCACGGCTCGGCCGCGGAGCGCCTCCTGGCCGCCCAGAACCCTCTTTCCCAGGCGGACAGGCCTCACCAGCTGTTCGCAGACGCCCCGCCTCCACCCTCCGCTCCGACACCGGTCCTGACCACACTGGGGGCCGGGATGCCCATGCCTGGTAAGACCGAAACACAGTGGTTATACAGGGTCGATTTTAAAGGGTTTGGGGTGTCCTTTGCTTCACTTCTTTTCAATTTAACCTTTTCTGACTTATTTTGAGTATATCTCAGGATAACATTTCTATATTTTTCCAGTTAGAAAGTCATATAAACATTTAAGAACTCATTGCCTATGACTTTGATCTTCTGGGTTAAGATGATTTCCAACAACCACTTTCCATCACTGTGTGGATGTAGAAATATTCTACTGACAATGGATCAGTTCTGATGCTATATTTTAGGTAATATGGTTATAAAGATAATAACTATTTAACGCATAGTACAACATCTGATATCTACTTAGTACAACACACAAAATGGCAGCTGTGCTCCTAGCTTTGTTGGTTTGTTGTGTTTCTGATACTGTGGTCCATATCTGCTACACTGTCATAATCTATAAATTTCTGCATCTAATAAATGTCTTGGCATGAGTATCTGAATCTGGCGAGTGCTATGAGGGCAGACAACAGGTTGAATTACAGGCTGGAGATGGAGTAGCCCCTTGAAAATGAGAGGTGCTGCTCTGACTCATGTATCCTTTTATCAGTGGGTGGAAATGAGATTGATTTAATTTCATCTTGGATAATGTCTGAAAGTAACATCAAGTCAACATGGCAGCTGAGAAATGAAACCTTTTTATGAGTTCCTAATAAAATTATGAAGTTATAACATTAGGTAGGGTAAATGGAATGTTCCATTTGTAAACCAATCCATCATTCTCAGCCGCACTGCATCATGTAGCCGTACTTTGAGCACTAATAAGCAGCACAAATCGATAATACATTTTAATGGGAAATGATGATTTTTTCTGCAGGCATGCCGCCTCCTGGTGCGTTTCCTCCCGTCCCGCCCCCAGGATCGATGCCTCCAGGAATGCCCCCTGGCATGCCCATGCCCCCAAACGCAGGGGGACCAGGACCACAGCCTGGTGGCTCGGGACCTCCGCCTGGACCGCCGCCCTTCCCCCCAGCCGGCATGCATCCAGGTAACGGCTTGTTCTGCCTAGGGGTGAAATCCCTCCAAGCTCACAATGCTTTCCCACAGTGGCTGCAGTCACACCACTGGGAGTGGGGCTCAAATTATATGCAGTTATTTTCCTGAAACACCACATTTTTATTGCATATCAAATGAATCCAAAACACAAGCTCGGGGTTGGAAAATATTTTACTCTGAAATTGACAGAGCATACTGACTGACCGCTTAAAGTTGAGTTTTAAATGTATTCTTAATTAGTAAAAAGTTATGATGCAATGGAATGACAGAACCAATTAATTACTTAGACTAGCTTTGTCACCTTTCACTGTAAAATCTCAACCTTTCCTGCATGGAAAAATATGCATGCATATTTTCGTACACACCCTCTACACATAAGCCCCTGATCTGCCATTTTCTGCTCGGAGAAAACTGGACAGCTTCCAGCGAAAATGTAAGCTGATGGAACCCACGAGACGCTGGATACTTGCTGGAGCACGCAGTAAAGTTTGTTTTTATCCCACAGGTATGCCTCAGATGCCCATGCCACCTCATGCCCCCCCTGGCATGGTGCCCCCGCCTCCTGGTCCCCCAGGATCAAACCAGCACCGGGCACCACCGCCTCCTGGCATGCCCCCCCACCCACACATGGGCATGCCACCCAGAGGACCATATGGACCCCCCATGGGTAAGCACTGTGCCATCTCATTACATCTTTAGTATCAACTAAAATGTCTAAAACTCACGAAAACTATCTTTTTGAGGGGAAAATGCCATGTCCTATTTTGTAAGTGAATCAATGCAGTGTAGCCTATAAGAGATCATCTGAATTGTTCATTCCATAACCTTACCTGTACATCTATAATATCCAGTGGTATAAGTATATAACCAATGATTTGTAATGCTGAAACTAGCCCATATGGCCACTATGACTAACAAATTTCCTGTGAGAAGGCCTACTATTAATTAACCGAATTTTGTAGATGGCTCATCATAGTACAATAAATTGTGATGTTCTTTTCGTCAAGAACAACACCCTCACTATAGTCAGGAACCATACCTGATTAATTTCATTCCAATACATTTGAGCCATAAAATCCTTGTTTATAAGTCTGAAATAGCAACATAGATGCATTGGCAGATCTGGTATGTTTGTGCTATTATTTACACTAAGCACATTTAACAATGGCTATGGTCAAAGCATGGGTAAGATCCCCCTTCTCCTATACTCTAAGCGTCTTTGAGTACCTTGAAAAGCTCTACACAAATATAATGTATTATTTTAATTTACCAGGTCCCCCCATGCATCCGGGTATGAGAGGGCCGCCTCCTCCCATGCCTCCGCCTGGCTATGGCAGCGGCCCTCCTCGCCCGCCGCCCTTCGGCTTCCAGAGAGGGCCTCCCATGCCTCCGAGGCCCCCGGGTGCCCCGCCGCGGGTTCCTATGAGAGGACCGATGCCCCCGTAGTCTGCTTCAGACTGCAGCGAGGGGCTCTCGTTTTGCTTTTTTTTAACATCTCCATACCCGCCCTAGTTTATAATTGTGAGACTAATTTAACCACCACTTTGTATCTTTTGTTGTCATTGTACAGATGCTGGACCTGTGAGGAATAAAGGTTTTAATACAAGTCTTGGATCTTTTTCCCCCCATAGAATATACCTGCTTTATGATCATTTTAGCCATTTTCCCTTTGAAAAGCTCAGACAGGAGACCTGATTTTCAATTGAACATTCAGCCTGAATAATGAAAAGGGAAATGGCAAGCCTCCTTTAAGGAATACAGACAAAGGCGAAATCTTCAAAGTGTCAGTTTGCGGCAGTGGCCTAACATATGGGGTCTACACTTTTAATTGGTAGCTGCAGATGGTTAAAGGCAGAGTTGGCTCATTTTGTCCTCCATTTCATGCAAGCATTTTAAGTATTTTGATCTCAAAACAATTTTCTAACATCACTGTCCTTATTAAAAATTATTTAGTAGCTTGGTCAATAAAATGTACAGCAGTCTCATCCTCAGGATAGAAAAGAGAAGACAGAAAGAAGAAAAGTAATCATTCAGCGACCCCTCCTGCTGCATCATCTGTGCAAGTTATATGACAGGTATGGTCAAAATGAAACAGTCTAACCTCATTAATGGGTTCTGTTGCTTCTATAGTGGTACAGTGTTTTTTTGGGGGGGGCATGGTTTACACCTCTTAGAAGACATAATCATGTTTATTGCCACTGCTGTAGAGAAATCACTGCCAATAAAAGTCAGTCAGTTTTTAACCACTGAAATATTAGATGGCCTATAAATGTGAAAATGGGCTGCTGCATTTTACAGCATTGGTGTCAAACTGGTAGAAATGTTCAGTACAGTAACATGTACACTCATTTTTTTTCAATCTAAATACCCTGGCGCACATGTACTAGGCAAATGGTTAGCATTTGTTGTGCGTTGGCCCTGTGACGCACTGGTGACCTGTAGAGTGTGTTTCCCTGCCTTCTGCCCAGTGCATGCTGGGATAAGCCCCAGCACCCTGTGGCCCTGAAAAGGATTAAGCAGGCTGAGGAAATGAATGAATGCCTCATCTTGCCCAATGCAAAGCAATGTCAAAATGCCTGTTTCTTCCCACACAAAGAAAATCTATACGGCAGTTTGCGACTACCTGTAAACTAGTCAGCATTTCTGTGGTCAGACAAATCATCAAACCAACTTAGTTATTTTGCAACTGTGACAAATTTTCAATTAAACCTGTCATCAAAATACTGCAAACTGCATCATAGCTGTCAAGAGTGAAACTATTTAACAGAAGACTAAACATAACACATTTTTTCCCCCAAAATTTGTTGGGTGTAACCTTTTTTTAGTGTCATTGCCACTGGCAAATGTCCCAATATGGCAGACTATTGACTTAATGGCCTATAGATTAAATTTATTTCAGCACCTGGGACAAATAGGTTCCCTAGAATACATGCTGGTTTGATTGCGTTGTGTGTGTGTGTAATGTGAAAATGCACCCCGTTTTATTTTAATTTTATTGATAGTTAATGGGAGCATTTCTTCATAAAATACAGCATGCACAAGAGAAATCTACATCACAAGGCAGGCTCAATCACAAATATCCCCAGAAAAACAAAGGATGCATCACAACTTAAGACAGATTTCCCTCGCTCCACCCCAAACGCACAATCTCTCAAAAACCATCTGCTCCACTCGTAGTTTATCACGTCTTTTATAGCCCAATAAATTTTGTCTCCATGGTCCAATACTGACAAATGTTTCTTGGAGAATTGACTTCCTTCTGTCAAGCGAGAAGCGATGCCTTGGTGGTTTTCATTCTCGTCCACCACCCAGATTTGTGCAGCTGGAGGCTCAAAAGGATGAATGCGTACCTCACATGCAAACACTTTGAAATAAATATGTACAGCCTACAGAATATGGGATGGTAGTTTATCAAATAGCTAACAATTATTTTAACCAAACTTCAAAAAGACCAAGAGTCTAAAATGAATTTTGTATTGGAAACACAAAACATGAAAGGGAAAAGTAAATGAGGTATTAGAATTAATTAATTTCAGTTTTTGATTCAGACAGTAAAAATGTGTTGAAAGCCAGCAGATTACAGACCTAATTGTGGAAAAAAAGTTATGCAAAACCCCCCCCCCCAAAAAAAAAGTGCATTCATCTCTATTTGGGTAACTTAGGGACTGCCTGTCCTCTCCCTCTGTATGAATGTTGTGTATTTATTTTCTTCAGTACAAGACACACCCACCCACACACACACACACACACACACACACATACTGTACATACAGACACACAAAGTTTTCTCACTTCTCTTCAGGTGACTTATAACAGCTATGAGGATGTGAGGGGGTCGAAGGTGTTGTTGGAAATCTTTTTGTGTGTGTGTGTGTGTGTGTCTTGTAGCTGAATTTGTAGCAAAGAGGGAACAACTTTCCAAAGTGATTTAAACCACAAGAAGAAGCACTGAGCTTTGATTTACTACAGTGACTTAGTGACATTATCTACTCTACTCTACTGGTTTGTTACACAGTAGAAACTCATAAAATCACATTTCTAATCTCCACAGAGAAGTTGTATTTATAGGACGCAGGCGATGACCTCATTGACTGTCAAGAAAGCTCACGTTTCTTTGTAGCAGGTCTTGTTGCAGTGAAAGGGATCAAGAATGGCAAGTGGTTGGCATGGCAACAAGAGTCAGGTGCGTGTGTGTTGCGCCTGTGTGTGTTGTCTCTGCACACAATTTGATATTCATGCATACAGACAGTTATCTACTTCTCAAACCAAATGGATGAAAATATGGTATGAGGGCGCATGCGTGCGTGGGTATATATATATTTAATATTAATATTTCTGAGCCGTTTGATGCAAAGACTTATAATTAATTGCCTGGAGATATACCTAAAAAAAAAAGGCACGAGAGATGCGAGGGGTCATGTTTAGGAATCACGAGCCTAAATGAGCAGGGTGCAGCAGCCTCCACAAAGCGGCAGGTCAAAGAAATGATCGCAGATCGTGTGCAGATATGCGCCAATCCGTCCAGATAGCAAGGCGTTAATGTGTTTCTGCGCTGAGGGTTGCATGGGGGAGGGGACCCCTGCGCTTCACTGTAAGTCACTGTGGATGGCGTGGACTTCTCTCTCATAAATTGCAAAGCATCACTCGGTTCACAGCAACAGCCTCGGACGCATCATCATCACCGCCGCCGCCGCCACCGCCACCATCATCATCATCTCTGGGAAATACACGGGATCACTTCGCGGGATCAAGGTGAGACTGTGTTTGGCGTGATTCATATTAGGCTGTTAGTGGTGGT
The DNA here is from genome assembly GCF_048128805.1 of Centroberyx gerrardi. Taxonomy (NCBI): domain Eukaryota; kingdom Metazoa; phylum Chordata; class Actinopteri; order Beryciformes; family Berycidae; genus Centroberyx; species Centroberyx gerrardi. Next base: position 14,771,312 of record NC_136015.1, read on the forward strand.
TGCCGTTTTTCATCATCTTAAAGCGGGAAATTATGCATTAGGCTAAGACATCCTAAGGAATAGACGATGGGCGTGTTCTCCAACCGTTTGCTTCATACAGCAATTAAGATCGATTTGTAAATCAAGCGGGCCTATAATCCAGTCCAAGTCGTGACCGGCTCCTGGCGGTGTTTTCTAAGAATTAGCACACATCTCAGGATACAGGCTGGGACGCATCAGGCTGTTGTTTGTGATAGCTGATGTTTTTATATTATATTTAAGGTGGTCTATTAGCGACAAGGCCTTTTTTTTTCCTCATCATCACTGAAGTAGCATATTACATCTGACCAATTAACGAAATATAGGGTTAACCTATTCGCCAGGTCAGAATTAAAGCCATCATAAATGGGATTGGCGGTTTATTAATTTGCTCATTTTTTTGGTCAAAATCTTTAGCCACATTTTTGCTGCCCGCTCATAACCAATTGCTGCGCGTGGCCCTTACAGAAAAAAGCTGTAACAAATCGTATAAGGATACTATACAAATATCACAACCTAACCCTATAGGAATATTATCGTGACATCATACAAATATCATTAAGGTTACTATAAACACACCAATGAGTAACACAGACACAATATAAGAATAGTATAGGAATATTCTTGTGATTTTTGGCTCGGAGGACGCTGTCGTTGGTCCGGTATTATCTTCAGGTGTCTCCAGATTGTCAGATTCATCATGACACTTCACGCCTGATAGAAACCTTCCCCAGCTTCAATGAGCTTGTCTGCATCTGATGGCTATCTGCCGTGCTTGACCTTGCAAAGAACTCGCAGAACATGATGCAATCTTGAATGAAAATAGCCATGGAAGACAAAAAAGGGGGTTGCTCAAACGAGAGAGTAGTAAATATCCCTCATCCTCAGGCCTTCCTCCTCTTTACAGGGCCTAAGAGGGTTGTGTGGTGCAGGCTGAGGCTATAGAGACGTTTCCAAATTGACAGCAATAACAAAATGAGAAGTAAAAGCTTTTGTTTGAGTCCACTACTCCTTTCCTTTACTTTCGTTTTTTCTGTGAAGAAAACAAAAGATTGATAGTAAGGATTGTGCTTGTAGCCTACCTGTTGCATAATGGACACAGTAGTCTATTGTCTTAATGAAAAAATAACTATAATGTTCCTATCATATTCCTAAAGGCACTTATGGTGTGTTTGTAGTATGCAATAGAGAGTTTAAAGTGACCTTATTGTACTTTATGGTGATCTGCATGATATGATGATATCTGCATTGTATTCCCCTAAATTTTATTATAGGACTACTATAGAGTCTGATGATTTTGCCTCAAATGAAACCTGGAGTCTTGCTTTTTACTCCCCATCATCTTTGTTTTAAGCAAAACATTTTTCCACAACATGGAGTTTTGTTGTTTACTCTTGGCTCAATATGCCTATCCGTTTTTACACAAGCCCAAAATTTTCTTCAGTGCATGATTTTGTCTTGTAAGGGTCAAATAGCACAGTGGGAAATGGTCTGTAGTGCCTCATCCCAAGACATTATTAGGTTAGCTTCCTGCAGCTTAGCCTGGCTGACACTGGTCCTGTGAGACACGGGGCCTGGTGGGGCTCCTTTGATCTTTGTCAGTAAATATGCTGATCATGCTGATAATGAAGGGTCTGCGGCCTCATACTGCAAGATGCTTGTTTGGATGAACACATTTCAAATTGAGCAAATCAACCTCTTGATTGCTCTGAGCAGGATACAGATGCTGGCATATATCACAGATAACTGTGAATATAAAACAATTTATACAGAATAACTTGACAAAACCTACATCACAAGTACTTCACAGTTTATTTGCCTTTTCTTTAGGGCCTACATGGTTTACTCATTCTACTCATTTGCTGCTAGTTTTCCCTGTATACATTTAACACTTGCTTTTACAAGCAGACTAATATGATAATAGCATGTATTGTGTTCAACTGAGCTCTGTTGGCCAGCCAGTCATTATCTGCTAAACCTTGTTTTTGAAACAGGGGTCAAAATGAACATAGAAATGATGTTTCTCCTTTTATGGCTGTAGTTTCAATGTGTACATTGTGCCACAAATTCAATGTGGCATGTTATTTTATCTACCATCGACCCCGGGCACACAGTAATGCTCTCTAATGCAAGCGTATGGATCAGAGTATCACCACTGAACAAAAAGAAGCCAGGACTTTATATCCATTTACTTAAAAAAAAAACCCAATCTATTTCAAAGGGAAATGTGACACTGCAGTAGACAGGTAAAATGGACTTCAACTTTCTGGCTCCTTTTTCTCAATTTCATGCACAATTTGTTATAGCAAAAGCAGAGAGCTCATCTAATACCAAATTAAGTCAGCAGTTGCTCAGTTGTTCAATTAAGGAACATTTTCAAGCTATATTTGATTCATCCATAAACCTACAGTATATTTTGTAATTTTCTTAAGTATCATTGAAGTATCATCTCCAACCTGACATTAGTGATTTAAGATATAATAGTCTATTTAGGAATTTACATTTTTCTACAGGATTTTTGTAAGCATTAGTCAACTGGAATAGTCAAGAGGTCTTAATGTGGTTTATGAGATGTGCTAGACCTGTCACATTTAAAAATGACCCACCTTTAAGTCAGTAGGAGCTTACATGATGACACCACAGTGATGTTCTTTTATTCCTAACTAGCCTGTCTTTTGGAGCGTATCACTATCACATTGCCTGTGTGTGAATCATGGCCATGTAGCTTTCCACAGTGAAGTGAGGCATTTAGGGCAGTTCCGCCCCCTCAAAAAAACACATGCACTGTTGAAGGCTTGTGGTCTCGCCCGTTAATTATTGCTCGAGTCCATCTGTGACTGTGCAGAGAATGCATGCTGTGCAGATATGCAAATGCAACAGGTGTAGTCTTGAATTATATAATTACAGTCTAGTGAGGATTTTTGGCTAAAAACCCCCCAATATATCTGTCCAAAGAAAAAGACATTGGGCACTACAAGGCTGTAACACATCCTCTGAAATGTGCATTGTGATTCCTTTTGAAACTGCCACCAAATGCCTCCCTTCATCACAGAGAGCCTCTTCGTGCATCCTTTCCACACAAAGCCTATTTGAATGATTGCGAAAGAGACCATACGATGGGCTAATTTCAATTTCCATTTTCTTCCTAGGCACAAGAGGAGCTCTTTATCGATCGAGTTCAAATCTGTGAGGTATCTGAAGCCTGACACCAACAGCGGGTCATTCAGGAGGCCTCTCTGCTAAGTCTTTGACCACTTTTGCATCTCCTGAGCCTCTTTTAAAATGGAGGACGGCTACCAAAACCGGACTGCCTTCATAAAAGGTGCCAAAGACATTGCCAAAGAGGTGAAGCGACAGGCCTCCAAGAAGGTCGGCCGCGGGATGGATCGCGTGAACGACGAGTACAGCAGGCGCTCCTACAGCCGCTTTGAGGAGGACGATGATGATGACTACCCCATGCAGGGCAGCCAGGATGGAGGCTACTACCGCGGGGACAGCCAGGCCGCCAACGACGACGAGGGCGGCCACAGCGACTCCACTGAGGGCCACGACGAGGACGACGAGATCTACGAGGGAGAGTATCAAGGAATCCCCAGGGCCGAATCGGGCAAAGGAAGCCTGGCTGGAGGTCCCGGCTCGGTCCGGGCCGGAGGGCAGCAGTTCACAGATATAGGAGTGTCGGAGGCCGAGAGACGCAAGGACCAGGAGGAGCTGGCTCAGCAGTACGAGACCATTTTACAAGAGTGCGGTCACGGAAAGTTCCAGTGGAGCCTCTACTTTGTGCTGGGCCTGGCTCTCATGGCGGACGGTGTGGAGATCTTCGTGGTCGGGTTCGTCCTCCCCAGCGCCGAGAAGGACATGTGTCTGTCCGAACCCAACAAAAGCATGCTAGGTAAATCACTCCGGAAAACTCTTTTATGTGTCGTTGTATCTCCTCCATCTGCTGTACAGGTTCTATTTTTGGTGTGTCACGTTGGATTTTTGTGTTGCTGAGGAGAGGAGAGGAGAGGAGAGGCTTAACACTCTCCATATTTAAATTGTCACCTACCTGTGAAGAGAGAGCTATTCACAACAGGGTGAGCTAGAGCTTATGGTTCTCATAATCTCACAATAGGAATACAGCAGAAATGGAGAAAGAGTGGAGGAGAGGCTCACATCTGAAACAGTGTCCATAAGATCCTGCAGTGGATAAAACAATTGACCAAATCATTTGTCTGGGGGAAACTGGGCGTTTTTTTTCTCCATTTAAAATGGTAACAATTAGATTTGTGATGTTACAGTTCAATGCTATTTCTGTCCTTGTCTCTGCAGGTCTGATTGTATATTTAGGGATGATGGTCGGGGCGTTCCTGTGGGGCGGCCTGGCTGACCGGATAGGCCGTCGGCAGTCTCTTCTCATCTCTCTCTCCATCAACAGTGTCTTCTCCTTCTTCTCCTCCTTTGTCCAGGGCTACAGCACTTTTCTCTTTTGCCGTCTCCTCTCTGGTGTCGGGTAAGCTAAAGGATAATTCTGGTTATTTTCAACCTTGGGCCTTATTTTCCTAGTTTTTGCCATCATGCCAATCGATTCTGATCCAAATCCTTTCAGTTTGCAGGGAGTGGCTGCTCTCCAATCCAATCCAATGTACAATAAATAAATGAATGAAACCCAATCACTGATTAGTCTTTAGAGCAGTTATTAGTTTATTTTAGCTTATTTGTTGTTTGCAGGTTTCAGTGTCCATTCTACTACTCTTCTATGAGCAGCCTATAACTACACAGCTTCTAATAATTATTGGTGGAAGGCTATGATATGAAATATAATTTGAGTAACTAGAAATAAATTAGCCAAACATTTCAGCCTGTATAAAAATATATATCACGCTGCTGACAATGAAGTCCAAAGACGACAGACTTACCTTCCTTATCTGATGTCATCTTCCATCTGATCTGATTGTAAATCCAGCTGCAACTTTTTGAGTATAATAGTTGGAGGACAAATTTTAGACATATTTTGCTGCTGTCCATTCAGTTGTCATTCTCTCCCATGACTGCTCCCCAGCATGTAGCTGAGATCCTGACCTCTGCTTTTCTGGCACCAGAGTCATTACATCATTAGCAGCAGTGCTCTGTTACTGTAGGCTACCTTCTGCTGTGGTTTAGCAAAGTGGCAAATGTTCATGTTCCCACAGAGCCTCTGTGCCTTAGAGTCTAACCATGGTGACACAAGAGCAGAGGAAAAACAGAGAATAGTGTTAATCCTTTATTGACCAAGATCGAGTTTTGTCAAAGTCAATAAAACAACAAGTGCAGTAAATTAAAGGTTAGTGATTTTGGATTTGAGCTAATCTGTCTTTGTGTGTCATAATCTGCCTCGTAGCTGTGGTATCAGACAATTTTATCTGGTCATGATGGAAGGTCTGATGCACAGTTCCTTGTGATTGGTGACAATTGCTCTTGCTTTATACAGTTTAAGTTAAAGTATTTTTCCCTCATGGCTCATGGTATAACATCATATCTATACCTTTATTCCAAGTAAACATGTGGCTTAGCAGGTGCATTAGCAGTTTACTAACCCATACACATACGACCAGGAAGTGTTTTCTGGGTATTTAGTCTGAAACAGCTAATACGTACCTCTTGCTAAGTATAGAATGCAGCTGTAATGGTTGTAAAGATTCTGGATGCATTTCAGGATCTTTGCTATAAAATATGGGCAGTGCAGCTCTGGACTCAGTCTGTCTGATCTTTGCAGGATTGGCGGCTCAATTCCAATTGTGTTTTCCTACTATTCTGAATTCCTGGCCCAAGAGAAGCGTGGAGAGCACCTTAGCTGGCTCTGCATGTTCTGGATGATTGGGGGAATATACGCATCTGCTATGGCCTGGGCCATTATCCCTCATTACGGTAAGTACAATAACCTAATACCTGAACTTATGAATTTATCAGTTCTACCAGCCACACTGCACTTTCTTGGCTCCCTACCCTACCTAGTTGATCTTCTTCACTGTAAGGTAGATGGAAAATAAGATATTTGCAGCAAACAAAGTGGGAGCACACAATTTGGAGCTTCAGTTTTGACCTACTGGTTACAGAGACTGTTCTTTAACCGGAGAACTCAGGTTCAAGCCCCTTTGTCAGCAAGCATCTGCCCTACTGAAGTGTCTTGGATAAAGACAGTGAATCTCTTCCAGCTCCAGGGCCGCTGCACTGTGGCTGACCTCTGACCTCCCTGGAGGGGGAGAAAATGTCTCTCCGCTTATAAAGAGAGATAGTTTGACTTGCTATTGATGATCCAATTTGACTTGATTCCAATTTGTATGGCAAAGAAGAGTTCATGCAAGAAATTGAAAGTTCTGAGTTGAAATGAAACGGTATCAAAGTGTAAGGTGTAAGCTCATTTCTTCTCGCATATGTTTCTGTCTTTTCCTTCCCAGGATGGAGCTTCCAGATGGGTTCGGCGTACCAGTTCCACAGCTGGCGCGTGTTTGTGTTGGTGTGCGCGTTTCCTTCTGTTGCAGCCATCGCTGCCCTCAGCGCCATGCCAGAGAGCCCTCGCTTCTACTTAGAGGTCAGCAGATGTTATTTCCCTTGTGCTTGCTGGGAGTAGAGTCTCTGGTTGACAGTATTTACTGAAACCAACCAAGAATGCCTTTCATTCTCCCATCATAAATATATGCAAATGTTGCCACTGTGCCTTTGGTTTTACCCATGTATAACAACATAACCCCAGCATAATACACACACCAAAATATGAAATGTCTTCGTAAAGATATGTTCTTCTACAAGTGTTTAAATCAGTAAGAATAAACATATGCATAGAGATGTAGAAAGGTTATGCACCGTGTATGTGATACTATATGTAACCTGTGCTCTCATTTCCACACAGAATGGTAAGCATGACGAAGGCTGGATGATTCTAAAGCAAGTTCACGACACGAACATGAGAGCGAAGGGATACCCAGAGAGAGTGTTTTCTGTGAGTATCTATGAGACAAACAACTAACAGACATGTTTTTTGATCAGGTCAGCGGACATTCAAATAGGCCTGCACGATCACTGCTCTTATATTCATTTAGCAATGGTGGAGCACCACAGCAAGAAATCCAAATACAGTTTTAGCACTGTAACCTGCACTGAAATCAAAACTGGGAACAAAACAGAGACAGACATTGAACCAAAACTACAACAACGCTGCTTCAAAATATTGGGGAAACACTGACAGGACATGATTTTGCTATGTTAAGGTTTCCTGTAATTCTTTATCAGACAATGTTGAAAGGTTATAGCATGTTTCTTGTATCACATATTGAACGGGGAATACAGTTATATGACTTTTCCAATATATTAGATTTTATTCTAGTGGGTCATCTACAAGCAATGGGCTGCTGTATAATCCATTTAAAACGTGTTGAATTGGATTTTGACTTAGTATTTAACTTAATAGAGCATGCGCATAGAAATGGTGCCCATTTGGCTTGACATCATTACCCTTCTTACAGTGCAAAGAGTCCAAACAACAACACTTGCCTCCACAGTTCTTATCTATGTTTCTATGTCTATGTCAGGATAAAAAGAATAAAATCAGTAGAAAAAGTGTCACATGGTTTAAGGTACAACATGTAGGATTTCCTACAAAATATATTTCTGTCAAAACTGTGGTGGAATTAAACAGTGATGATGCACTCTGATGGGGAAAAAAGTACCATTGCTATTTTAAATGGTAATGCCCAAAATTTGCCGAATACTCTACATCTCACTGTGTCATCTACCTGAAATTCCTCTCCGGTGGACTGACAGGTAACAGCCGAGGGGAAATAATGAAATCTACTGTGAGAAGCAGCTCAGAGGGATTAGAATTTGGCGGCCATCATCCAAATTCATTTGAGTTTAAAGTCATACTGGCAATAGGCTCTACCTCTAAAGGAAATCTATCTTTTTTTTTCATCCAAGGTCACCACAATCAAGACCGTGAAGCAGATGGATGAGTTGGTGGACACCGGCACAGACACACCAGTCTGGCAGCGCTATAAACTGAAGATTATGAGCCTCTCCCAACAGGTGAGAGAAGTGAAGAGAAATAAAAATGATTAGTGGCAGAAAATATCGACATATTGTTGCTGTCAGGGGAAAACCTAGTAACTCCAATTTTGGTGATTTACATGTTTTCATTTCAATTGAAAGATGCTCCTCTGTGGGTTGAAAAAAGTCTACAACCCTTGGGTTTATAAATTTATGAATTTTTTTCAAAACCAACTAGATATACTCAAATATACATGGTTGTCAAGCTAAGAACAAAGCTGATTTTCTACCCTAATTCTCCCTTGTTATTCGCATTATCTTGGACAGTTCACAGTGAACATGAATGGCTATGTGGACCCCTGTGTGTTTTGGTCGACAACTAATGAGATTTTGAGGTGGCGCTAGCAGTCCTGAACCAAAAATGTCACCAAGTCGCTGGACACTGACATATTTGACGAGTTCTAGCTGTTTGAAACAAAATGGTCCTGAGATCAAAGGATGACCCAGGCCTCATAGTACCCAAAAGAGGTATAAACAGGCACATAGGCGTATGGTGTAGCCTACCTGTGGGCATATATCTGCTTTGTGGTTGGTGCTGAGGAAGCTTCTTTAAAACTGCAGTATTATTGTGGCATTTTACAGCTGGCTCTCAGTGGCATCAGTGACAGGGTTTAACGCAACAGCGCACTCTTAGATTTCCCCTTCAGTAGCTTCAAAGATAGAAAAATCTTTTTTTTCCATTCGATATGACAATGACAAGAACATATTCTGTATCTGCTCCTTCCAGCGCTTCACTGAAGCTATATCACGCTTATATTGAGTGAAATATTCAAACCCAAGGTGCCTTTTTTTTATGGCTGTGCCATTACATCAAATGGAAGGCATTTAGATGTCTTGTGCATCATTTTATACACATTTCCCTGTAATTCAGCATGACATATTTGGTATCTTTGGAAACCTTGGGATCTTGTGTAAATTTAAAATAAAGTTCTGTGGGTTTGAACACAGCTTAGCCACATAATATGCATTTGTAATGATGGAAAAGGTTAAAATGTCAACTTTTAGCCTTATTATTTATGCTGTCTCTTCTGTGGCCAGCTGATAATTTTATGACTATGAATTAAATTACCTCTGTAAATTAAACTAATTGTTACAAGTTTTGCTCAGGCCATACCCACATATCAGCTCTCTCTTTGTCCCTCTCCCTTTGTCTTTGTCTCCCACTAAATTAGGATGTGAGGTCACTCTATACCGCATTAAAGCTGCATCCCATCTGGTGAAAACCATCTCTCTCATTTCCTGGAAAAAAAAATGTTTTTTCGCTGGTAGATTATAATCTGTAATTGTTATCCTCTGCGCCAGTAAAAGTGTCTGAATCCACAGATCGCCCTTCTCTTGTTTCACAAATTTTTCTTTCAGTTTTGAGCCTGATTTTAATTTGTTTTCAGCCTACGTTCTGCCACCGCACGCCTACACTCTCCACACCAACCTCTTCTGAATCTACTGCTGTACCGCCTTGTTATTGCTTATTGAACTATCTCTCCTCCAATTTTTGTATTGAAGTGCTGTGTTTGTGGGACTAAAATTGCAGTTTTAAACTTTTGAAATGTCCAACATCATGGGAATAACATATATGCTCACATGCGTTGTGTGTTATTAATGTGCCATTTGGTCATCTATTTTACGTCACAACATTGCAGAGTTGTGTTTCTATATTGGCACTAAAGTTAACTGAGAAATTACATAACGAGGAGTTTTACATCTTTGTCTCCCAGGCTTTCTGACACGGCCATCTTGTTTTCTTGTTGACATGTTACAGATGCGGAGTAACTTCCTCGCCTGCTTCAGCCCAGAATATAAGCGAACCACTTTCATGCTGATGGCCGTTTGGTTCACCATGTCTTTCAGGTAAACTAAAGACACACAGGATCCAGTGTTTTGTCGCTATACTGTGATTCACAATCAGAGTTATCTTAACTTATCTGCTCTTTCCCGACTCACTCAACTTTGCAGCTACTACGGCCTGACGGTTTGGTTCCCAGATATGATCAAGTACATCCAGAAGCAGGAATATGAATCACGCACAAAGGTGTTCTCTAAGGAGCGAGTGGAGCACGTCACCTTTAACTTCACCCTGGAAAACCAAGTGCATCGCCAAGGACACTACTTCAATGACAAGTAAGGGTTTAGGGGGCTGTAGAGCTTTTGTTCTCCAACATTTAAAGGTGTAAACTACAAATGGAATAGTTTTGATATTGTACAGTTACATTTGAGTGCTACTGTCATTTTGATTCTTTTTCTTTTTTAGTTGTGATGTTTTTGGAAGTCCCTGTTTTTTTTTTTTTTGTTGTTTTGCATCTCTTCATGTTTTTTTTGTCATTGTATTTTATCACTGTTTTTGTATCACGTCCCTTTTATGTTTCATTATTGTGCAAATGAACGAAACTAAAACCAAACGTGATATATTCACAAGGTTCCTCAACCTCAAGATGAAGTCCATGGTGTTTGAAGACTCTGTGTTTGAGGAGTGCTACTTCGAGGACATCACCTCCACCAACACCTTCTTCAGAAACTGCACCTTCATCGCAAGCTTGTTTTATAACACAGGTAAATACCAACGGAAACTCAAAAGATATGTCATATGTACTAAGTAAGGGATAATGTACAGTGAGTCATCGGCTTGAAGGGGAATATTTTGAAATAACTACAGATGTTGTGCCAGAATTTGTATCCCCTGTTTCCCCTTGTGGTGTGTGTTCACCTTGATTTCATGCCAGGGAAGAAAAGAATAAAATCATTTAATTTCTTGCAGATTGTTTTCCTAGCTTTCCTGGCTTTTCAAACCATAAAACATTTTAAAAACATTTTACAGAATTACAGAGAATAAAAGTATACCACCAAAAATAAGCAACCTAACTGCCTCATAATGAGTGGAGATCACGCTTGTTTGTGATCTTATTATCCCAAAACACAAGCGTCCGTTCATTCTACAAGGAGACTGTCAGACATTAGTTTACTAATTATTTATTAAGTGCATTTCCCCCACACTAATTTCCTTGTGCAGAGACAAAGCAGCACCGCACACTACCAGATGAAAGACATTTTTTAGGGGATACAAATTGTGGCACAACACTGAACTTCTTGACTGCAGAGCCATACGATTAGATGTGAAACAGCCGTCTGTTATTCAGAAATAACAGACCTCAGACTGCGTTCATTGGCCAATCAGATTTGCGTATTCGACAAAGCTGTGTAATAAATGTGACTATGGCTTCTTTCGGACACAACATGACACGAGTCTTTGAGACAAAGTTGTTTGTATCTTAAGATGCAATCATTTAAAACTCCATTTGTGGTGTTTTTTTTTGGCAGATCTTGGTAGCTTGTGGGTCTTTGGTGTGAACAGGGTTTTGCTCTGGCAGTAACTAGTCTGTGATCACTGTGCAGATCTCTCCATGTGTTTCTATACTCTATATGGTTGTAATTTGTCTTTCACGTGTATGATAAACCTGACATTTCACATTCTCCACGGGTCCATGTCTGAGAGACTAGAAGAGCGGTAATAGTTTCATATCTATCAATCCAATGTGGGATTGTATGAGGTAGTTTGATATTTAAAAACATCCACAGTAACAGCTTTTAGAGAGTGGTATGTTCTGATTTCCCTGAAGTCAGCAAAACATTCTTTTGTCTATATGTCATCTGGGCATTGAAAGTTGTGGTTGTTGAGCACTATAATCACCAACTCCCTGTAATTAAATTCTTATTGTTTTTCGGTATGAGACCAATTGCAGCGGTGGCATCAGAAAATGTAATAACAAAGCTGATGTTGTGAGAATACAATAGCGGGGCTTGTGCTCCCATCCTTGAGGAGAGCTTGTTTTGAGGAACGTCTTCTGACCTTTTCTGCTGCTTGCCCATTAGGAAACAAGTGAGTAGTTTCATGGGGACAGAAGTGAATGTGACTCTGTTTTCATGTTCAGTGTCTGTCTAAAAGGAATTTTGATTAAGAGCAGCCGCTGACGATTGGTTGCGCAGTTTCTATGCAATGCAAGTTAAGTTCAGGCTCCCTCTGCAAACAGGCCGTTTGATTCGCTCATGCCATCTTTAATATACTGGATACGTAGTAATTGGCGCTAATCAATTCCCCATGGCGTTATTCAGTTACTATAATTCCCAGATTCTTTTGATTCAGTGTAATAGAGCAATAACAACCCTTTCTGTTTCTCTTTCTTTCTCTCCCTCCTCCTCGCCTCTCATTAGACTTGTTCAAATACAGGTTTGTTAATTCCAAGCTGGTGAACAGCACCTTCCTCCACAACAAAGAAGGCTGCATGCTCGACTTCAGCGATGACAACAATGCCTACATGATATACTTTGTCAGCTTCCTGGGCACGTTGGCGGTGTTGCCAGGCAACATTGTGTCAGCTCTGCTTATGGACAAAATTGGCCGTTTAAGGATGCTGGGTAGGTAACAGATTGTGAACTCAAGCAATGCAGGTAATTCACCTACGAAGATAATTACTGAAACTACAATTCAGTTTTCTTACATTCTTTTCTCTCACTCCTCTGGTTTCCAAACAGCGGGATCCAGTGTCATATCTTGCATCAGCTGTTTCTTCCTGATGTTTGGCAACAGTGAGTCAGGAATGATCGCCCTCTTGTGTCTGTTTGGCGGCATCAGCATCGCCTCATGGAACGCCCTGGATGTGTTAACGGTGGAGCTCTACCCCTCCGATAAAAGGTAAGAGAGGAACAGCTGGTTTCGCTGTTGGCGTGACAGGGAAGATCTTATTTTGTGTTTTCTCTCCATGTTCAGACAGCAGTGACAAGAGCACATCTGGGTCTCATACAGCAGGTGCTCTCAGATGTTTTCATGTCATGGTCCCTCAAACAGACACACATGAGGCCACAGACCCTCGTTTGATTTTGTCCCATGGGGCAACCCATATCTGAAGATTTTAATTGATTTAATTTGGAATTGTGAAACTGTCTAAACTCTAAATGTGGGGAGATATTAGTGGTGAAAACAAAACCTGTTATTTCAATAGTCGTTCTTCTGCATTCTACAATTGGGATAATTTCTAGTAAATTCAATTATAGTGAAATCAAACTATTCCTCATTTTGCTGGGGACCCTCTGGAACCTCCTCAATGACCCTTGGAGGTCCCTGGACCACACTTTGAGCACCACTGTCACAGAGGGAACCTAAAGAATTTCACTGGCACCTTTGATGAAGTAATACAAAAGATTATAATGTAATTTTAAAAGGCATTTTTTTGCCTCTTTATTCTAAAAAAATGTCACAATTACCAGTTGGCATTATTGTTTGCTAAGCTAATTAAAGTGCAACCAAGCTTGGGTTGGTAAACAGTTTGGCAGTGCAGACAAAGATGCCAATAAAGCAACATCCATCTTTTTCATTTATTACATATTGAAAATAAACTTACAAATTAGCATTTAAAATAAATTTAATCACCTCACTTTTCTGTGTGTAGAATATTACTAGAATTAGAATTTTTTGCTTATTAACTTTTACCTTTCACATCCTATTTGGGCTCATTTTACCAAGGATATCAATAATACTGAAGGACACCTTGTACCAAGAAGTGTGTACAAAAAATCAAACACATCTAATACAGAACAGTATAAAGTAGATAAGTAAGGATCGGTATTATATTACATAGCTTTCACTTAACTGTAAAAAATCTACAATTATTGTAGCTGAGATGTTGTGTGTCTGTGTTTTTCTGTTCAGGACCACAGCGTTCGGCTTCCTCAACGCCCTCTGTAAGCTGGCTGCAGTCCTGGGCATCAGCATTTTCCAGTCGTTTGTGGGCATCACCAAGGCCGTACCGATCTTATTTGCCGCTGGCGCGCTCGCTGCAGGTAGTTTCCTTGCAACGAAGTTGCCTGAAACCCGGGGCCAAGTGCTGCAGTAAAACAAAATGACCACCAGCGGGCAGCAGAGTGGAGCCGGAGCGGGAAAACGACATCGAGAGCACGAACACCCCCGACAGACAGCTCCAGCCTGCCCGTCCAACACCAAGAGAACAGACTGACACCCCCATTGTAAGCCCAGAATCCTATGAAATATGGATTTCATCGTCCTAACACTACACAGACCCATGGTGTTTAATAGAAGAGCATACAGGTGTAGAATATGACAACACCACTACAGATCTGATCTTTTAAATCCAGCGCTGCGGTTGGATCCAGAATGACGACACTTTATTTCAACTGCACTCTCACATATTATGCATTGTTAAATGTCAAACATCTTACAAAAGGAGTCATTTACACTTGTTGATACTATACAGATTGTGATAGCAAATTATATTGTGGTGTGCAGTTAGGATAAAATGTTAATTTCTGTCTCTGGATATAGAGGAAACACTGGTGTGAGAGATTTCTTAGTGTTCTCATATGATTTACACTGTCGAATGCCATTGACAAGATAGAGTGGTCAAATGAAGAGATGAGATTTAAAAAAAAAAAAAAGCCATTTATGGGGAAATGTGTCAAAAGATTTAGCCGTGGATATGGTCCCCGTATTTAAATATAATTGCTTTCCTTTTGCGTCTGTCCTTGGCTTACAAAAACTTAATTCAATTTTCCTGTGAAATGCTAATGGTACGATCTGATTTGTCACATTTCTGAGCAAACCGATGCTCTTAGATGAATTAGACGAAAGTATATCGTAGCATATTCTTTGACCTCACAATAAAATTCAGGGTGAAAATATATATATTCTGTAAAAAAACTGCCCCGGACCAGTTCATTGGCTACTTCCAAAGGAAAACAAAACAATATTCCTACTGCCTATTGAAGCCAGACTGACCTTAGAGCTGCTGAGAGCTGCTACTGTCGACCAAATATTAACCATGAAAACATTCCAGTGCACTCAACTCACTTAACTGAGGCTGGATTTATTCAGAAACAGAAAATGTACAAAAATTCAGATTCCTTGTTCCTGTATAAATCCAGACCAACCCTCCACTTAGCCTCAAAACTCAGACAGGTGAAGTATCAAGATGCATTTCACAGGATTCTCTGTTGTAAATGGGTATATTTTGATCCAGTTCTTGAGTGTTCAGTGTTCTTAACGTCAAGCTATTGTTTTTTTCCCCCTTCCCTGTTGTTAAACCATACAGCTATGGCAGTGTCATGACGTTTATGTCTGTGTTAATAACACAGGAACTTTTGTGGGATGGATTTTGGTCAAGTGCTAAATGTGATAGCATACATTATGACACAATGTTTGCCTAAATGTGTGTGTGTGTGTGTGTGTGTGTGTGTGTGTGTGTGTGCATGTGTGTTAGATGAGGGAAGAGAAAGCAGCTGGTTTATTCTTTTAATCTCGACCATTTCATAACAATCATTAGATCCATTGTTAACTTTTGTATTTCTGTCCATTAGGGGTGTTGTTGAACAAACAGCAGAATGTACGGAACAGCAGTAAAACATCTTTAGATCTTTAGGCCCGTTTCAAACAATTTCTACTAATTTCTGCTACTTGCGCCTTTCAAACAGATTCACTCATGTCTCAAATATAGCTTGTGAGAACTTACAGTCGCTCTGGTGTAATGAAACGTTTAGAGTTTAGCACCATTGCACCATATTATAAACAGGATCATTCTCTATTACTCAAACATAGAGTCCCATTCCATCCCGTGTGCTTAGTTGTGTGAGCCTTAATATGAAGTCACATGATGACGTCATTTGATTGTTTCGCCGTGTTTTTTATTTCGATTGTTGCACCACTTTTCCTGTTTGTGTGGGCTTGAAACATATGCAGTATACTGTAGACTGTTTTTGTTGTGTTGTGCCCCTTAAAGTCATGACATGACGGCGTTGTAGTCTTAAGCACAAATCGAAAGGGACCAAAACAAGCAATTGACCCTAAAAGTCAACGAAGTCCTACTGATCAGGCACCGCTGCGCACAAGAGACAACAGAGAAGACGTAACACTTTTTGTCTCATTTTTCTTCATTTTAAGGGCTCCGACTCGGTCATTCCTTAACTGCCTCCGTTTGTGCCAGAAAGGATGAAAAAGTTATTACCTACTGAGCTCCTAAGACTCCAGTGCAATACCTTCCAAGAATCAAATTGCCAGTCGTGACTTTAATATCAATCGGATAGAAGCACACCAAAAGGAAAAGTGCAGAGTCACTGTATTAGTAACCATTACTTATACATATCATGACGTCAGTATCATTTCTCCAAAGGTGTACATCACATGTGTGGTGACAATCAGTTAGTGAGTGCGTGGGTGGTGCTGCCCAGGTGTTTAAATGTTGTGTGTGAGTGTGGTGTGTGACTGGAAGATGTCCTCTTGATTGTGTGTGTGTGTGTGTGTGTGTGTGTGTGTGTGCGCATGTGGAGGGTGTGTCCTCAAAAATAGACTGATCAAGCTAATTCAGAAGCGCGCTCTTCAGTTAGATGACAACTACAGGAGTTTGTCTGACCTCTGCAACCGTGTGTGTGTATGTGTGTGTGTGTGTGTGTGTGTGTGTGGTGTGGGAGAAAGAGAGAGACTTTTAATGTGTCAGATCTAGATTGCATTCGGAGGATCAAATCTCTCTTTTGCTGTTTTTGTCTTGTTTGCATGTGTGTGTGTGTGTGTGTGTATTTTCATATCTAACGAAGTTAATTTGGTCTGTTTTGTCCATGTTTGAGGGATTGTTTGGGTGTTTCGTTCATGTGTGGACGTGTGTAGACCGACTACAAACGGTACGTTGTGCTAAATATGTCTGCCACATATTTTTCTACTTTTTTCTGTTGCGGTGTTTTCATCCCTGTGATGAATACAGCTCAGTTGGGGACCACGGAAAACATTAACACTACGAAGAGAAGAAAAAAAAAACAACTAATGCAGTATATGCAGAATAGACTTCAATGTGTTCTTTATAATATCAGACTTGGGTGCTCTTTTGCTGATACAACTCAATCGATTAAGAAAAACGTCAACAGACCTCTTACAGTTGATAGTTGGAAGCGATAACATACAGCCTGTTCCGCTGTTTTGGTAAAATGGAAAAAAAGGATCTCACATCTTAAATTCACAAAGACAACTTCACCCCTAATTCCTCTATATTCAACCGATCGTTACGCATGTTTGTATCGTATTGTCTGATCTCTTGGACGTCCCGTATGCCAGGTGTTTTTGTCTAAAGCAAGAACTAGTGTTTTCATTGTTGTTGTATGATGACACATAGATTTGTTGCTTGCAGTGGTTGTTCTTGATCAAAGTGGGGTTAAATTGGTGCAACTTCAGTATGTGTTTTGAAAGTTAGTGGTGACTGTGCTCCTCGTCTACCTTGGACCCAGGTGACTTTTTTTAAATTTTTTTTATATATGCCTGATTTTCTGAGGAGGATGCTTGTAATTGTTCACCTCATCTCGTCACAGCAGTAGAAGGCGTGGCCAGAAAAAGGGGCGTTACACTTTGGCGAAAGGAGCCAAAAAACGTGCATCAATGTACTGATGTAGAAACAGTAGAATTTGACACAAACCTGTTTGTCCACGTGAGTCCGTTTTAATAGGGGAAGTGTGAGCAATAAAGTGGACCCTTGCCCCTCTGTGGAAACCCAAAATCAGTCTTTAAAATTTGGAAAGGACCGCGGCTTGTCGACTCATCAAAAGAGCGCCCTCTGTCAATTGAAGCTCCTGTCCAAAATGTAAAAGTTTACTATTTAATGTTCCTATGTGTAGGATTTTCATTCTATATATAACTATCAAATGGGTTTGAATTTTAGTTCTATCTGGAATCACGACGACAGTTGATCTGGCAGTGATATGGGATATGGTCAAAATAAAGTGAACACCGGCCTGAAGGCGTCTCTCAGTGATGGGATAACGGGGCGGAGAACTTTTTATGGCCTGGTTTTTGTCCAATCAACTCTTAGAGGGCAAGATCACTACTAATATATCTGTCCTGAGCGGTCATCTGGGTCCTCCATCTTTACAAGGAGTGGTAAAAGATTTTAGATTCTTGAAATTGGGATCATATCTGGTTATTAAGATGTGTAACTAAGAGAGGAGAAATGCATCATGGGATGAAGATGATCTCTCAGGTTCCTCATATTAACAGTGAATACAAGTTGCCCACTCTCTCAGGGATGACTGGATCGATCCGAGCCACAAAAACAAACCCCTCACCAGTAAAGAACCTGCAAGAATCCTTCACTGTGGTGGGACCGAAGGAATTTATGTTTGCGTTTCCTTTAGTTTGACTCTAACCTGTACATTAAATGAGAAAATTCTACTCTAAATGTGACTTTCAATTCGAAATCAATGTACCGTGTGTAGAAACTGTAGATGTTTGTACGTGCAAGTATGGAATTTGTGGAACAAAAGATCAAGGAAAACAATTTCAAAAAAAGTTCAATATGACACAACTCTATTGTATGTTGTCTTTGTGTTTTGTAAATGAAGACTAAAGATGTTGGTAAATTCAATATTTATTACTTCTGGATATTGAGAATATTTTAGTGATGCTGAAAAGGTGCTGTATTTATTTTATGTGAGAATTGTTGATTATGCTGGGTTTTGCACTTTTGTGCCATTTATCTATCCAGTTCTATAAAGAAAATGATAAATCATAATGGAAATAAAACCCGAAGAAAGAAAACCTGTCATGGTTTGCATTATGAAGCATTGTGGTCAATTCACTTTCAATTCAGGGTGTGGGATTTTCTTTAAAATTCTATTAATGCAGTTTTGGCATGAAAAGGTTCTTTTCAACATATTAGATAACTGTCAAGGCTCTATCATCACTACTTTTTACCTCTACACACTGAATCTCTACCAGCTCATGCTGTGCTTGGACCTCTGTGCTGGCAGGGATTCTGTGCCTTGCTCAAGGACACTAAGCAGGGTGGATGCTTTGCCCACACGGACTTGAACCCACATCTCCCAGTTGAAGGACAGACTCTACACCGTTATACAGCTGCACAAGGTTTCACTCCCTACCTTTCTTGTGAAACAAATGCAACAAGTCCTGTCCGCATAGGTTAGGTTAAGGGTAACTAGGGAAGAAGAGTAGTCAAAGCAATTTGTTCCACTCACTTTCCTTAGTATTCTAATTATCTAGTGGACCAGCATGCCCGCAGCTTAGTTTGGGAGCCCAGATTGTTCCGAGGTTGCAGGTTTATTTCTGGTACCAACAGTGCTTAAAACCGCTTTAGTGTCCTTGATCAGAGCAACTGACCTTTGTTTAACAAGCTTGAGAACTGCAACAAGGATGTAGTGAGAACCAGCTAAAGGTTAGCCCAATATAATGACAGACCATGGCTTGCATGTGTTCTTAATCATACGCACTGTATATAAATTAGTGGTTTTGAGTCAGCTTTTTTGGCCTCAATACCGTTTCTTTAAGTTACCAGTAATTGCCTTAAACAAGAGCAGCTTGAGTCATTACTGGTAAACCATATCTTAGATTACTCAGTAAGGGCACTAGTGCAGCTTCCCCCCCCCCCCCCCCCCCATCATCATGTTTCACCTACTTAAGCTGATACATGAGGGCCTCAACCATTTGTATTTAAATAGTTTGACCTTTACAGGCAAACACCAGCCACTGAAGATGTTGCCATACTACAGTATAGACATGCTGCCTATCAAGACACTTCTGGCACAAAAACCTGAATATAAGATTTGTCAACCTCAAGGTTTTCAAAGACCGCCACACAAGTTGCACAGATCAAGTGGTTTATTTCAATTTTAAAACCTGGAATAATGCATCAACTACTGTAAACAGCATCAAGCACATCCAGAACAGAGCTTCCTGAGGAGATCACATGATGGGGAAACAAGGGTAGAGAGCGATGCCACACTGGTTTCGGCGATTCCGAGCCATCTTGATGTAGCCTCCATCTCCATAGTTTGTGCCCCAACTACAGTAAAAGTCAAAGCATAGTTTAAAACTTGTTCTTGCATAAAAAAAACCCCAAAACAATCAATGACATTAATCTTCAAATCATGAATATCAATGAAGATGTGGAAAATGCCACACATGCCAATTTCAAAGCCATTTGGGGTTCAAGAAATCCAATTAAACATCCATTTTCCAAACTGGTTCATATTCCTCTGCCATTTTCACACTAAACCACAACACTTCCCAGACCAACCTGTTCTTGATCAGCCAGTAGTCGCGTCCATTTTCGGTGCCGTACCCAACAGCCAGCACTCCATGGTTGATATTGTGGGTACATGTGTGGTCTCTGTACACACCTGTTGCAGACAGTTACAGTTCTCCTTTCAGCCCATACACCAAGCCATGTATTGAAAGCAAAACTTGGCTCGAGTCTAAGCCACATGTATACATAGATTTTAGGGTAAAATAATCCACTTTCTCACACATCACCTCAAGTACAGGTTTGTTCCGCTTACATTTCAAGCTCAAACAAAACCTCTATCAAACTGCTTGGTTTGAGAAACAAAAATTGGCTTTGTGTTTGCGCTGCCTTCATGTTCAATGAAAGATTGGGCGTAGGGCAGACCCAGACCCATAACTACTCACCATGGCGGTAGAAGACAAACTTGGGCCGGGAAGCATCAATTGCAACAGAGATGGGACCGATGACAGCTAGGCCCACCTTCAACGCAGCTTCATCCCCCTCCGGTAAGAAGGCATAGGCAGAGCAGTTTGCAGCCCGATAATTAGGGTTATACCTGCACTGACCAGGCTAAAAAGACAGAAAATAATGTTAGACCATGCGTTTTGCAAGAAGAATATTTCTACAAAAGGTTCAACCACCCAGTGGACCTGAAACTGGCTGAAGGTGCATTTTTTTTACATTTTAAAGCATCCATCCTACAGACAACTTAATTTTAGTGCAGTGAGTGATGTGGTCTGCTAGTGACCATGCCTGGCCTACACTGCATCCATGATCCAAGTCACAGAAACTCACCCTGGCCATGTAGGGGTAGGCTGCATCAGATTCAATGCCTTGGTTTTTAATGACGTACTGGAAGGCATTTGACATAAAGCCACCGTTACAGCCATGGTTGCCGTATTTCGTGGAGCAGTCCACCAGGTTTTGGGGACTAAGAGACGTTAAGGTGCCTGTAGTCTTCTTCAGCTGCCCTTCCAAAGCCCCAACTGCACTGAAGGCCCAGCAAGAGCCACAAGAACCCTACAAAGAAAACTTGTTCAGGCACAAGGAAGACATGGAGTTTTGATCTTCAAATTACAGCCACAGACAAAATAACTAATCCTCCAGATGTTAAACCTATATTTTGGGTTAATGTGCACTGCCTTTCGTACTCAACTCAGCCCTCACCTGCATTTTGACCTCTGTTACCAGGCCCTTCTCTCTCCAGTCCAGAGATGGTGGCAGAGCGGTCTGATTCACCCCGACGGAGGGGGAAGGACCCCTCTCCAGGTCAGATGGCACATGGGTGCCTGTGAGCGTACCATTGATCTCCTCAGTAGTCTGCAAGTGAGAAGAAAGCAATTCTGCTAGTTTTTCCAACAGTCACTAGCAATAACTGTTGAGCCCACTGCATCACTGGAAAAAGCCATGGAGCCACCATTGCAATAACAACCCACATGGTGAAATGAATATTGTTGTCTGCTGGCCTGCCCTCATGAGACGTACACACAGTGGGTCAAGGAAGAGGAGAGATGACGTAGGCCCCTATACTCACCAAGTCTCCCAAGTGGTTCATTGCCAGTTCATAGGTGTGCATGCCCAGGGAGGTTTCCAGGTTGTGGACATTGATCATTTCCAAGTTCTCTTCCCATATCCGTCTGCGACCGAACTCCTCGATCTGGAAGGACAGCATTAACTTCATGTGATGCAACGGTTGATCTTGACGACCTTAAATGTGTCACACAAAACGCAAACACTACTCACACTAAATGTAGGTTACAGAGCAGAGGTGAATGAGTCTAGTTGTAACTATCCTGCAGAACTTGTTGAGAAGCGGCTGACAAAGGGTCAAGAATCAGCAGCATTGCCTGCACTTCATGGTGACCAGTTTTGCATGGCATGCCCAGCAATAAGTGCCACTTAAAATGAAAGGGAATATTTAGTATACCCCATCAGGATTTCACTACATAATGTACTACATACACACATGGGGAACTGGGCTTTGTGGAAAACACATGGCATTGCCACAAAATTCAGGTAGCATGATAACAGTAATGTTAAGGTTTAAGCCTAAAGGTCGACATGGATTCCAGGCTGCTGAAATAGAACAAAAGCAGGCATTCAGTTAAAAAAAAAAAAATCCTAGATTTTGACAGTTCAAATCATATCCTGATTTCAGTAGCCTGGAGTCACTCATTTAGACTATAGGCTACAACTTTCATTAATTTAGACATCTGACTTCGCATGCAGTGTTTAACCGTGCAAAAAAGTCCATTGTAAAATGAGACTTGGTTGACAAGGTTAAGGAAATTAGCACTACCTGTTGAGAATACACTTTATTATGCATCTTCTTCCAAAGCTCCCAGTGTCGATCCAGTCCTGGGTTGACCAGTGCCACTGCAAACCCACACAGGAGGGTGAAAAGCAGGCTCCCCAACATGTTTCTGGAGCTGAAAAAGAGGATTTGCCATTTGATAAACTCTGTTAAGATAAAGTTTCATAATTCTCCCAAACCATCTGACCAGCATAGACCAATTCAGCCTTTGTTTCAACATCTTTTTCTGCAGCAACCTTCCATCAGGTGACACATTTCACACATACTTCAAAATATGTTTAGATATAGGCTATACAGTATTACAAACTGACCCTATGCAGATGACAGATTGGAAATATATTTTCGATGTCTAATATATTTTGGATATACAAATGTAGGCGCATCAACATGCATGCAGTGTTAAAAGCACATAGGAAGAACAGGCATTTCCAGTTTAGGCTGCAACTCTGTCGTTCTTTTAAAGGGAAGTGGACAATTAATGATGTTATTGCCGAGGTGATTTCAAGACTAGAGACCAATGACGTCAATGTTGCAGCACCAATCTCAGACAAACTTATTTTCTTAAGCGTTTAGCCAAAAGCCTAACATAAAAGAGCCATAACTGAAATATTTGAGTCCTCTCTTTGGTAGCATAAAGACGCCAACATACCTGAACAGAAGAGCACGACGACGAGAGGAGCGGCTTCTCTCGGGTTTTATTAACGACGCTCATTAGGCTACGCACCTGCGAATAATTAAAAGCGGCCAATTTGGCCACCTGCTGCAGGTGCTGCTACAATACTACTACTACTACTGGTGCTGGTGCCACTTCTACTTCTACTACTTCTGGTAATAGTAATAATAATATAGTCCCATGTATAGATGTAGGCCCACAGCTCCACTACAACAGACCATTCTTAATGAATGGCCATTATTCCTTTAAAAAAAACAGTAGGAAAAGCAGGATATCTTTTTTACTGTAATCGAAATATAAACTAAGTGCTCATTCACTAACTACTCACTTATTCATTGACCACCAGGAGAAAAAGGCATGCAGTTTTAGCAGAAGTTTATTAACCACACAATCTCACCTATCTAATATTATTTAAATAACAGTTGTCACTTCAATAGGTTTTTGAATATCTTTGTTCCATTGCCCTCTTCAATTCAGTTCAATTCAATTCAATTCATTAAAATCACAGAGTAAGATCACCATTAATATAATAATGGTAACACTTACAGTAACTGATAAAATATATACATTTCAGTGTATAACTTATTTAAAATATTGCTAAAAGAACAAAGCAAACAAACAAAACATTGTAACAAAACTTGAGTAGTCCACTGCACTCAAGGAGAAGCCAAGCCAACTATGATATATATTATTTAAATAACAGTTCATAAATTATAGTTGGCTTGGCTTCTCCTTGAGTTCGGTGGACTACTCAAGTTTTGTTACATTGTGTTTCCTGGAGTGTTCGGCCTACAGTGTTGTGCGCAGAGCAATTTGGATTGAGACAAACAAAACATTGTCTTCAAAATGGCACTGAATGGAAAATGACAGATCTTATTAAAGAAACAGAAGAAAATTCAGACAGCATTAGTCTAGGCAGCATTAGTTCAAAAATGTGATACATCACTGAGAAAGAATGCCAAAACAGATGTTGTTCAGTAATGTTTTGAAATTTCTACCACTTTGTCATAAAATAAGACCTCAAGGATGACAAACTTTTCTTTCAGCACTTCATCTGAAAATTCAATGCTAAACATGCAAACAACAAACGTCTGGTAGTTGATATACGATGAAATAACCTAAATTCTATTGACAGATAATTCAAGGCCACATTTTCACAGTGTAGGGTAGACTGCAAAGTTGGCAATGCCACAGAGATTCCTCTTGTTCCTGGCAAGTCGGATGAATCCTCCTTCTCCCCATGCAGTTCCCCAGCTAGAAGCACAAAAACACTCGCATTTAAAACCTGCAGACATAAAAGCATTCATATGCCTTCATTATCTCTTCCACATTGCCCAAATTGACCAGGTATAAAAATGACAGCCTTCCAGCTCCATCCCATATAGTAACATGCGGGCCATCTGGGTTCAGTGCTGTAAAGTAACTTCTAACAACTTAAGGGGGAAATTTAAGGGAAAGGGTGCAAGGGGTAAAGAACCTTTTAGTATAAGGAGATTAATCCACCTGTTTTTCACAAGCCAGAAATCTTCTCCTCTGTCTGTCCCATAGCCCACAACCAGCACAGCATGATTTGTTAGCCTGGGATTGCAGCCTGGTGCATTGTATAAACCTGAAAGATGAACACAGTTAGTAATATTCTACAATGGTTGCGTAAAACAGTATAATACAACGATACAGCAGTGCCACCAAATGCTTCCAACACGTTTGGTATACAGGTTTTTGTAGTATAGTGAGGTTTTGAGCCTTTTTCAGCGTCAGTCATATTTACCCTTGATGCCTGAATCTGATACTTTAGTTAGAAATCACATTCCAATTCCCTTGTGGGGTTTTAGCCACATGGGCCCTTCTTGTGAGATGGGGGAAGTGTAGCATCACAACGTATAGAGGCTCTATCAACTATCCACAGTTACCAGGGACTTTCTACTGTAAAACTGGGTAAAAGTCCCTTCTGATCTGATTTTGTATTGATTTTGTTCTTCACTCCCAACAGCCTCCAGTCTACCTGAACATGTACTCTAAACACTTGCAAAACTCATAAAAATCACGTCACCTTTCCTTTTTATGAAAAGTTGCTTCATTATGCCTTAAAGATACAATGAAGAATTTCTTTAATGGTGTTCATTTTGCATATATTCGCATATATTCATTTGAGGCAGAAAAGTAGAAATCTCTTACTCATCACACTCAAATGAGTAACTCATCACAACTCAAACTACATCTCTGTTTTGCTCGACCTTTAACACCTTGAAAATATGTAAATATTACAGATGTAAACCTCAGAACACTTGTTAACCTTTCAGTTTAGCTTTCAGAAACTTTCAGTCCTTTTACAAAAAGCACAACAATAGGGCGCTCCATGATGGAGTGGGCCTTTAATACAGACTCAGATGCTGTATAATAGAGCAGTATTTCAGAAAAAGGAAGTGATACTATTACGTTTAGCATGGTATTTCCATAACATTTGTGGGTTTTTTTTAGTGGAGCAGATGTATTACGGTATTTGGGTATTAGGTTTTTTTCAGATACACCATAAGAGTAATGAATCAGCTAATGAACAAAGGGACAATGTCTTTAAAATATTTCAATGATTGAAAAACAACCCCCAAAAAACAAATGTGCCAAAAATGCTGATGTTTTCCAAGAAACTTTGGGAGAGACTGTACTGTTATATATATTAAGCTGCTTTCATTCTCTACAAACACAGATTTCAGTTTTCTCAGGTGTTATTCAAAGCAGTAACTGAGCCCAGAGCTTCCCTTTCATCCCCGTGCTGAGGTTTCCCTGCAGCCTCACCTCCTCTGTAGTGATGGAACGATGGCAGCATGGCGTTCACAGCAACAGCGACCGGTCCCACTGCCGCCACCACGGCCTGCAGCGTCTTCTCGTCTCCCCGGGGAAGGACCTGGAAACCGGAGCAGTATCCGGCCTTTCCCGTGACGGAATAGCGACACTTCCCATTCTTGAGGCGGTGACAAATAGAAACAAAACTGACTCACAGAATACATCACATATCACATTTCCACAATAAAAGGTGGCACGTATCATGCATATCATATTAGAAAAAAATGTTTTTGTCTTAAATCCAGGTTTTTGTCTATTATATATTTTTGTTTGTTATATATCTGTACTATAATATATACCATAATATTAAATATAATATACATATACATATAAATCATGTATCTACATTACAAAACAGATTTTTGAAAGGTAGATTGGAATGTTGGTGCTACACACCAGATACACATTTGTCAAAATACAATTCCCACTTCAAAATATAATAAAAATTCATGTTTCACTGTCACATATGCTTCATAGGATTAGTTGAAATGACATATTGCTTGATGTTTCTGTCTGTGCTTTGACAGTGTGACAATGAAGATGTCTCCAATTCTATTTTGGTTTTCGGCAGCAAGACTACACTTTTCTTATGTTTAGATTAAGGATTGGGCCTGTAATATTTTGAGATCAGCGTCAACAAAATGTTTTTATTTGCATAAATACTGAGGATAACCTTGTGTTCGTAGGGGTAAAATTTCTCAGAGTCGATGCCTCCGTTGCGGATTATGTATTTGAAGGATTTAGAGATGTATCCCCCTCTGCAGCCGAGGTTTCCGTCGGTGGTGCTGCAGTCCACCAGGTTC
This sequence comes from Centroberyx gerrardi, assembly GCF_048128805.1. Taxonomy (NCBI): domain Eukaryota; kingdom Metazoa; phylum Chordata; class Actinopteri; order Beryciformes; family Berycidae; genus Centroberyx; species Centroberyx gerrardi. The sequence goes on from NC_136015.1 coordinate 14,798,078, forward strand.
TGGGGGCTCAAGGAGACCAGGACCCCCGTCCGCTTCTTCATCTGGCCCTCAAGGGCTCCTGCAGAACTGAACGCCCAGCAGGACCCACACAAACCCTTTTTGTTTGTGTGTGTGTGTGTGCAAAAAAGAGACAGAGAAAAAGGAAAAAAATCAGAATCATCATGTCAAATGCCACAGTGTTTCCATTAGCGTACTCACTTTTCTTCTTATCTCACAGCATGGCTCACCTGGTTTCGGACCGGACCGACCATGCCCTTCTTCCTCCAGTCCACACTCAGAGGGATCGGCAAGCCGCTCGCTTGCTTGAAGGTCCAGTTTCTAAAGTTACTAGGGTCTTCCACCTTTAAGCCGTTCAGCTTCTCATTGACTTCCTCTGCTGTCTTAATAGAAAAAAAAGAGGATTCATAAATGTATGAAATGTGTGTGAAGGACAAAAGTATTACAGTGTCAAAGGTTGTGGATGAAACACTGAAAAGCCTCAGGCCTGTTTCATGTTAAAATATATTGAATGTGTCTCTACAGCAGGGTAAGGACACAATGAGACACGTTCGATTTTCCTTAAATTTTGAGAACAAATCACATTTACTTACATGAAACTGTCCTGAAGCTTTTTTGTGTGCCATGGAAGCACCATCTCAACTTCAACAATCTCTTTCAAAAGTTCTAGTCAGGTTTTTCTTCAGTCCACAACACTGAAACGGCTCTACTATTATACTCTATTGTTTTTAGATTAACTCACACCTCTATAAAGTCTATGTTCCTTGACAAATGTGAGTTGAAGTTGCCAGAAAGACAGAATGAGCGACAGGTTTCCTTACACCTTTTATGGCACAGCATGAAATTAATTGGGTGACACCTCAAGAATGCAGTTCCATTATAATATTCTATACCACTTTACATGTACATATGACTTCATGTAAGATAAACTATGTATGGGAAAGCTAATAATAATAGAGCTAGATTGTCCAGATTGCCCCGGCCTATTCTGGATTAAATAAATCGGATTGTATAAAGGAAGATAACAGCTATTCCAGGTCAGGGTTTAAATTAAGCCTCCATGGGGTCAGGTTTAACTTCAGATTAACAACAACACAACTCACACCAACAGAGGCCAAAGAGTGTAAATGTACATTAGTCCAGGATGTCAAGAGTGGGTCTGCGGGTTCAGCTGGTGCACAGGCCCTGGAGGGGGTATGGGAGGGGGGGTGAGTGGGTGTAGGATGGGGTGGAGAGGGACTGGTGTTCAGGATAATAATGTTAACCATACAATCTGTTTCCACTAGAGGTCTCTCAGTCCCATAACTGTCCTGATGGGTGGTGTGGTGTTGCACTGCCGGACAGTTTGGTACTACAGTTTGTTGAGTATTTGTAATCTTGGATGTTTTATATCAATAGTGATTTTTTCTTAATGTTGTGCCTGCTAGAAGAGTCATTTATGGTCAACATCCATGAGGTTACATGAGTGAGTGATGAGCCGTGGGTTAGTGTGCTGCTTGATCTAATGTCCAGAAGCCATTCAAGAATCTGGAGAGCGTATACAAAAGGTCTTAGGCGGTAATAATGATTTTGATACATTTCTATTTCATCTGTGGTATTCTATTTAATCAGTGGCTTAGCTGATGTTGAATCTGTGTATTAAACATCAAACAATTATCCAAACAATTTAGTGTTTACATGTAATTATCAAGAAGAGTTTAACAGAGCAGAATATAGGGGGGTTCTCCTCTTTGTTGCAGTGGGATAGAGTGAGCCTTACCAAATATCACCACCAAGTGGTGACAAAAAACAAAAGGATGATTATGAAAAAGCAATCTGCCAGATGACACCATTGGCTCTGTGTAGAAATGTTGACAGTGTGACTAAATGAGTAACAAGTTGCCAATGACGATGAGGTTATAAGATTTATTTTACTAACAGATTGTGATTAATTAGGGATTAATTTGTGTGGCAGCAGGGTCATTCTAGTCATCACAAAAACTGTTAATTAGGTTTCTTAATTTATTCCTGGCTGGCTTTGCCCTGGTTTAAGGTTAATTTTTGTAAGTTCACTATTGATTTGTATCTTCATGAGTGTCTGTATCATTACGTCTATGCCCACTGCAACCCACAGCCAAACCAGAGCAGGAGTTGTCTGTTATTACAGTTATTAAAATCACAATAGTTTTTGTATCATATTTGTCACGCTGGCTAATATTTTCTTAGATTTGTCAGTTTTATCTCAATCCAGATACAGTGACAGTACACAAAGTATACACATGTCTACATCTACATTCATGTTTTGAGGAAACTTTGCACACCTTGGTCAGATTAGTTTTATTATAAATCTTGAACATCATAATCCAGAAGTTAATCAATCAGTATGAGAGCAAGTTAAATGTTGCTGTTTAGTTTCTCCAGATTAAGAGCTCTAGCCCCCCCCTGGCCAGATTCACTCTAAGTCTTAATCTAACACATGTCTATGAGCCCTAAATTTCTCATTCCTGCTTTCTAGGTATAAAAATAACAATACAAACTGTTGATTGATTGATTGATTGATTGATTGATTGATTGACTTTATTGGGTATAACAGTGGAGTAGAAGCCTACCATGTCAGCCAAGTGGTTGAGTCCCATAGTGAAGCTGTGCTGTCCTGCTGAAGCCTCCTGATTGTGTCTCAGCACCAGCTTCAGGTTCTTCTCCCAAACCGTCCTCCTGTAGACCTCAGTCTGAAACAAACACATTGACTGCCTGGTTGGATGGTGCACCAGTGTGTGTGTATGTGTGTGTGTGTGTGTGTGTGTGTGTGTGTGTGTGTGAGAGAGAGAGACAGAGACAAAGGTTTTCAAAATCTTACCTGATTATCATAAACCTTCTGATACTTGATTTTCCACTCTTCCCATTGTTCATCTAAAGCAGAGGAAGACTGACCAGTGGACCTCTGGACCAGAGAGGCCAAAAGCAACGCGACACACAAGATGTGCATTCTGCAAAGGCAAAAACAAGACCGCTCACATTAATGAGCACATATCTAATTCTCATGTTATTCTGACAATTTAGAAAAATCACTCACAATTTGAACTGTCAAACTGTTAAACAGAGGTTGTGGTAAATTGTCTGAATACATCTCAACTATCTCAGTGCCTGTTGTATGTATATGACTAAAGAATCAAAAGTAATATTTCAAATGAGCTTTGTTCAAAAAATACCTTGATTAACTTGACTTTTAAGGCTCAAATCAAACAATTCCAACATAAACATTTTACAGATTCATAAAAAGCCAACTTTTAGAATTCATGTGTTTGTAGCATCAGTCCCTGTATCAGAGCTAACTAGTTCAACAGTAAAATATATCAGATGCCGATATTACTGGTTACTATTGGTTACTGGTTACTATTACTGGTGAACTTCTACCGCTGCACCATCGAGAGCATCCTCACCAACTGCATCACAGTTTGGTATGGCAACTGCTCTGTCTCAGACCGGAAAGCACTGCAGAGGGTGGTAAAAACTGCCCAACGCATCACCAGTACTCCACTCCCTGCCATCGAGACTTTTCACCTCAAGCGGTGCCTGCGGAGGGCCGCAGCATCGTCAGGGACACCTCACACCCCGGCCACAGACTGTTTGCTCTCCTCCCCTCTGGGAGGCGCTACAGGAATCTCCGTTCCAGGACCAGCAGGCTCAGGAACAGCTTCTTCCCCTCAGCTGTCACCTTACTGAACTCTGCACCATGGTGACAGCCCCCATCCCCAGATACCTCCCCATCCCCCCCACCCCACCGGTACCCCCCCCACACACAACAACACCCAGACACCTTCCTCCAGTGACTATACATACTTAATATACACATGTTCATTCTGTATATACTATACACCATACTGTTTATACTATATATATACTGTATATATCTTGCATTTCATATCCACTGTTCATACTGCTCATACTGTTCATACTGTTATTTATCTGTTATTTATCTGTTATTTATACTGTTATTTATCTTAGCACACTCATACTATACTGTTCATACTGTTATTTATCTGTTATTTATCTGTTATTTATCTGTTATTTATACTGTTATTTATCTTAGCACACTCATACTACCCCTTACAATTTATTCTATTTATATACTTAGCATATTCATACCACTCTGTTCATTCTGTTCATTCTGTTAATACTGTTCATACTGTATATACACTATACTGAATATACTATATATATTATTATATACATCTTGCATATTCATATATCTTGCATACTCATATCCACTGTTCATACTGTTGATACTGTTAATACTGTTCATACTGTATATATCTTAGCACATTCATACTACCCTTATAGCTTATTTTATTTATATGTATATATATATATATATATATATATATATATATATATATATATATATATATATATATGTACATTACATTGCACTGCACTTTTACTGCTTCTTTTGCACTTCTGGTTAGATGCTGAACTGCATTTCGTTGTCTCAGTACTTGTATTCTGCGCAATGACAATAAAGTTGAATCTAATCTAATCTAATCTATTAAGTTTTCTGTGCTGGGAAATATTGTTATACATTTAGGTTAAAGACTAATGTGTATTAAATGTATTCGTGCTAACAATGTACTCTTGAGCAATACAAAGTCTGAAAACACAATATGGTACTGATATTTTGAATGTTAAACACAGGTAACAGTTGCTACAGTCTGTCAAAAATGTGTACCTTTCTCAATTTAAGAACTGTTAGACTCTGATATCACAATAATCAATACAATTAAAATTATACTAGGCTGCCATGTCCTTCTGTTATGTTGTAGTAAACTTATAGTGTAGTAAACGCCGCAAAAAGAGGAAGTTCAACATCTTGTTTTACTGTAATCTCTGAGTCTCTATCTCAGTAAATCATGTCTGTTCCCTGCCAGTAATCAATATGACGAAACTGTATTTTCACAGAATACTATCCATCCAAACCATCCAAACACATTGCTAAAAATAAGAGAAAAGGGTCGACATTTACCTTGCTACAATCAGCTGGGTTCTGTGTGTCCTGGAAAGAAAGTGCACTTCTCAGACTTGACATGCTAGAAAACCTTCATGCTTAAAAGAGGAAGTGTAGTTTCCGGATGAACTGGTTTTTTTGGACTCTGTTTTTTTTCTCTCTCTGTGTATCTGCTGTCTGGCTTGTCATGTGAATCTAATTTCAAACTTACTGTGCAGTGACCAAATATCATTATACCCTTCCTGCTGGTGGTTTGCCCAGTACCTTCCCTGTAACTTTCCAAATACACTATTTTGGAATCTCTGGCATGGCTTTTTTTTTTTTTTAACAGAAAGCCACAAAAACTTTGTTACAATATTCTGTACAGGGTTAAAGGAAAAAGGATAACACAACAAGAACCAATCTAAAGAGACAAAAAAGTACAGATACTGTAAAACACATCAGTCACACTGAGAGGCCATAAAGTGAAAGTGTAACTGATTTTTAAACAACATTGAATGAGAATAAAACAATTGATAAGTATGTATGCAGTCACTCTGCCTTTGTAAATCAAAATCAAAAGAATCCTACTCAAACACTGGCATGTACTACAACTCACGTTCTTCTCAAATGCAACGCCACACCTCAGATTATCTAATACATGCCCAACCCAGCACCCCGGACAGGCTGCCCGCACCCGTAGGACACCAGCCTTGTGTACACTGTTATTGTTCTATTTGCCCCTTTTCCCACAAACCTTCCAACACCCCCAAAACCCCAGCACTGGCCAGACTATCAAATTACACTCTCTTACCTCCCAGGGAGTTACATATATGCCATCCATTGCCTCTGCTCCAAACTATATGTGGGTAAGACATCTCGCACCCTTCAGACACGCAGTATTGAAGTATAAGAGCAGTATAAACAGGAAGGACATCACTTCCCCACTTGCCTCCCATTTCATGGAACGTGGACACTTGGTTACAGAACTGAAATTGTGGGCCATACGGATTGAGAAGCCCTCCGCAAGGGGAGGAGACTGTAACTGTGACCATAACCCAGTGGATTTTTAATCTGGGAACTCTCTCTCTCCTGAGGGACTACTATTTGTGTACTGTGGCTATTGGTAATGTGTTTTGGGGCGGTTTCAGGTGATGTCACATGATCTCCCCTTTCCCTATTTCTAGGTTTGTCCTCCACTTCCATTCTATTCTTCCTGAGGAAGAGCTTTGAGCTTGAAACGCGTTGCATATAGCTGCATGTCCTACAGTATATAAGCCTTATGGTGTTCGTCTCATGCTCACTTGTGTGTTTTTGTTCATTTGTGCACTTATGTGTAGCATTAATAAACTTTCACTTCTTGCATTCAAGGAACTTCAAATCTGTTTATTTTTTATCTATCTTTGGGCTCCCATGGAAGACCTTTTCCCACTGTTTTTTATATGGATTTTAAAAAATAATTTTTAGGGCAAAACTTGCCTGATCAACCTCATGGCGCCCCCAAGAGACTGTTAAATTATAGTCATGCATAGTGTTTTCATACTGGGCAGCTGTGTGTCTTCTATCACTCCCAAATTGCTATAGCTCCCCCACAGTACCCAATACAGTCATTATCAGTGTGCTGGTTTTCCTATCTTTTAATATCATAAGCAGACATCAATTGCTCGGTGCATGATGTTGACAGAGTGAACAGGTCACATGAGATAGACTGAGATAGATAGATGCTCCACGCTTATGTTCAGATCATAAACCTAACCTTTGTCCAGTGACCACAGTGGTCAGTAAAGTCAGAGTTTCATCAGCCAACTTAATATCTTAGCAGCCAGCGTTTTTAGAACAGAAAAGCAGAGGGACAGGATAAGCTGGCTGCTTGGCAAAGTGGGTTGCGGAATTGGCTGACTTACCAACCGCAGTGCAAATGTACCACTAATGATGCTAATTTCTGTCAGCATCAGTCTGATTTCTTAATGAGAGTGGCAGTTTAGCTTGAACTCTCAGCAGGAATGCTTGAAAAGGCAACTTCACCGTTTTGGCTCTTAAGAAACTAGAAATCCAAGGCTCTTCACATTCAGAGAATCGTTAATGTCGTCAGCACCGACCACAGCAGCAGACAGTTTGCCCTTGTTTGGAAAATACAGTGGTGGGTGATGACTGTACTGCAGAGCCTGCTGCATTCACCTTGAGTTACAGTTATATGACTACTTCTTCACCCAGTAAAGCCTTGAATCTTTATTTGACTTCATACATAAATGGGGAATGTTAAGCTTGTCTGTTTATAGGCCTAGACTGAATTAATTAATTAATTAATTAACCCATTCATTGGATTCATTGTAGATGGACTAGTGGATGCGGTGTGATCTGACAATTGTTTTGGAGGGTATAAAAGCTCACTGTTGTGTCCTGGATCTGTGTGTGGGGTTCTGGGTGCTGGATCGGCTTTCTCATGGTTAATTTGTGTTGCTCTTGTGTGTTGATGCTTTCTCAGAATTTCCTTTTTGTGTGCGAGCTACTGGTGTGAACCTGTCAGCATAAAGAAATGTTTCCAGTAAGCCTATATAGAGTGTGAAATGTACTCTCTGATGCCTTGTACTTGCATCTGTTCTTGTGTGTGCATGTGTTCCCATAAATCCCAGAGCAAATTATAATTATGACGCATTAAATAATTGAGTGCTTCCTAAGCACAGGCAAGGAAAATCTCTGGCACCACTAATGTAGAAAAAAACGTGTTAAATAGACTATATTTTGAGTTATGATGGCAAGGATGACATGGGATCCATATGTAAAAAAGGTGTATTGTTGTATTAAGAATCTTTTAAGAAAATACTAAAAATGACCCTCAAATGGTTTTATACCATGTACATAAACTGTTATAATTTGTACCTCTTCATCTAAAGAAGTATCAAAATACTTGATGTATGATGCATGATGTATATTCCCAAAATATGCAATGTCATTAAAATATTTCTGTATCTCACGTTACATAACATGCTGAGTAGTGCCGCATACCTTATGGACACTGAAAGCAATACTGAAGAATTACCCAAAACAGCAGCCGCCACCACAGGGGAGAGCAGGGAACAAACAATATGAAAAAAAAACAAAAAAACACAGAAGGTATTATAGAATGTGCAACTTTGATTTGGCTGGGACACGTTCTTGGTTTGCGTCACTGATCTTTTCTCTTCCTGAACCCGGGGTTGGACAGAGAATTGCTGATGAACGCAGGTTCCGAGGAACCAGATGGCAAATTCCTGACTCAGCGTTGGCCTCTCTTCAGCGGTGATACCACGCATCTCTCGACACACCGTGTAATCCTGCAGCCGAGGGCAGACGGAGGCTTCTGCTTAGACACCTGACTGCTTTTCATTCTCTCACTTTCGTTGAGTCCGGATTGAGTGTTTGCTTTTTAATCAATATTTGATATATACTTAACATGGCAGTGTAAGGCAGAGTGCGGTTGGGCGGCAAGAGAAAAATAAAATGTTCCTTCAGGGATCAATAAAGTATCACATTATCATTATTATTTCCACAAAGTTAATTGTCCAAAACAGGGTTTATTTCTATGGGTCAGACATTTTGTAAAGGATTTGAACTCATTCAGGCTGAAACATCAGCTCCACTCTGATGCATTTACTTGAGGAACAAATTACCAATCATTAGACATATCTATCATTGGAAACCTTCTACAAATGTCAGCTATTGCATATGTATTTCACTTTCAACTAGGAACAATCAGCACACTGGTATTATAATTAACAGCACTTACATTTTTCAAGCACATCCATAGTCAATTATTCAGGTTCAGTGCAGTTACAGACACATCCTGTCTTTTTTTTTTTCTGTCTCATGGGACCCAGTGTGCTTTTATGTTGGTGGATGTTTTTCTGTCATGTCATTTGTTTTGTTTTGTTTTGTGTAAAATCAATAAAATGTCATTAAAAAAGTGACTCGGGAGGAGATTATAGGTTATTCAATGACCAACGGGAAAAGAAACCAAATGTGCAATGTGTTGTTTGTGTCATACGGTCAGCGAATTCTGAATACTTGAGAGTAGGTGTTACACTTCTTACTGTTGTGACTTCACACTGAAGTATCAACTTAAATCTTGCTTTTGCACATATACATTTCTCCATTAGCCTAGATAGCATTTGATAGCAAATAGACATTTGGATCATCATCAAAAAAACAAAACAAAAAAAAAAGCCAAAAGTTCTTGACTTAATGTAAATAAGAAAGTACTGAATGATGCAATAAAGTCCAAACTGGCTGTTATTACATCAGTCCATGGTCCCCAGCTTCAATTTGTTCAACAATGTTAAACAATGAGTCTTTTCATCTCAATAATACTAATACTAATACTAATACTAATACTAACATTAATACTAATACTAATACTAATATTAATACTAATACTAATACTAATATAATACAATGTTAGAGTTGCAGGGCACATGGTGAGTCTCTGATTGTAATTCTGATGGGAAAATCTGACAGGTTGTACAAGACATTTTAACCTAAAACTCCCCTCTATTTGCTGCAAACCAGTAATTTACAAAACAATTGCAAAGGTCTACAGTTATGTGTCTGTCTGTCTGTCTGTCTGTATCAAATTTCCACTAGAGTCCGACAGACCACTGACTGATCACAGAGCTGTGAAGATATCCCTTTATTTATAAGCGTGAGTCCCTAAATTCATTCCCATCTGGTGTTACACCTAAATCTCTGTACTTGGCTGACCTGTGCTTGCCTCCTGTCATCCAATGCAGAGTGCTGGACCGGTTCCATGGGCTCGTATATAATCCCCCAGCATGCCCCGACCAGAGCCAGGTTGTTGTTGCCATGAGGACAGCAAAGTAATAGCAACACGCTTCCTCCATACAATTGACAATTTCAACAAGGGAGGATGAAGCATTCCCGTTGTAGTCCGTCTGCACGTTTTTCTCACATTGCACGCTTCATTTGGACATATTTTTGAGCATCAGGAGGTTTTTAAAAGGGGGAATTACTGGAATTTGAATAAAAAAGACAAACCAAACAACGCATCCTGCTTTTACAGAGTTTCTCCATTCTCTCTAGTTCTATCAACAATGATCCAGAGACACTTTCAGAAGGAAGAAGTCAGGTATTAATGCACTGGTGTGTTTTGTTTTTTTTCATCATAAAACTGTGTAAATGGAGCTATCAGAATGGCAAGACTTCCACACCGAAGAGACGGTGAGTTATTCGATTTTTATTATTTATTTTGAGAGCAAATACATTATATGCCTCTTTTTTTTATCACCACCTTCAGTATTTTAACTTTCGAAGCTGTCAACACATAGTGAAGGACTGTGATTTCACCGTTGTACACCATTCTCACTTTTTTATTTTTTTTAGCATGTGCACTCTCATAGGAGATCAGCAGCAGTCAGCCTCCATCATTCACGTCCCTGGGGATCTGCTGTCACCACCAGCACTCAGACTATTTTCCCCAGCTCTCCATATCAGTAACTGTGAAGAGACAAAATTGCTTCTTGAAAATATATGATCCTAGATACAGTAAGAAATCATATTACCTAGCTCTATACTTTGGCATGTTCGTTTGATAAAAGTTTGATTATTAGACTAAGTTTTCAAAATAAAAGTGGTGGTGGTGACCATGAGTTCCAGAAACAGCCCATGTAAGCGTTTAACCATTTTTTAACTTATATGGAGATACATGCACTAAAAAGTGTAAAAGTTGTACCAAAATTAAATAGCACTTTAAGTCTGCTTAAGAATAAGAATGTAATAAAAAATTTTTTTGGCTAAATGTGAATATATTTGGCTTTCCTAGCTTTAGTGAGCATGACTAATTATACATTTCGCATTAATATCACAGCTTGTTGCTCTTTCTAGCAGTTTAAATCTCTCTGGACTTTTGATGGTATTCTCTGTGCAGATAATGTCACAAATGTAAGAGAAACCAACCCTACTGTTGTCTCACTCTCCCTCCCCCTGTTCATATTCCCTCTGCCAAATTATAGTGTTGCATCTTTCAGCAAGGCAAAGGGTGTGGAGAACAGCCAAAACTGAGGGTGGCTTCACACTTCAAAGTGCCATTCTTTTTTTTTTTTTACCACTCCACTGGCAATTTATGCAGTGTGTTCGGCCACTCACACATTTTTTTGATGAGTTGTTTCCTTAGTCCTTTTCACACATAGTTGGTTTGTTACCTCAAATTCTTGTTCCCATGTACAAAATGTAATGTCTCTTTACGTGTTTATGACACAGATGAAATTAGATTATGATTACATGTTACAGCAATGTTGACCAGTCACAGCCAAAATTCATACATTGATATAATACCTGTACCTGGACAGCATCACTAAATTTTTATGAAGCATTGTCCACTGTATACAGAAATATATTTTTTTTGGCTTTTGCTGCCCCCTATTGGTGGATTCAGCAACAGTTTTATAAACATGAGTGCTGGCCTCTGATGAGCATGTTTACCAAGCTTGATGATAATTGGACAAATGGTCATATAGTTAGAGTCAGTATTGGCTAGTTGGGCAGTTGTCATCCTTTAATTAACATTGTACAGAGTTGCAATATATATGCAGCATCTCATGGAAAATTGAACAAATTATGAAAAAAAATGATACATCGGGAGAAAAGCAATATGATTTCAGCCCTCCTGGGTCTGAGCACCTTATTAAACCATCAGCAATTAAAACACAAAATGCTCTACATAAAGTGGAACTGTATTGCCCCGAGGCAAATCCACCTCGGCCATGAGATATATTTAGCCTTAAGGGCCTCCAGAGTTTTCTGCCAGTATGTTGTAGCCTCATGTTTGTATATTGTTATGAGGTTGAACAGATTCTTGCATTACTACACCTACAAGTCTCACAAGATGCTGAAGACAGAGCCAACATGCCTAATAATGCTGCTTGTAAATGATCAGCATCTTCATCAGTATAGCTTTGAGCAGTTAAATCCATCACATGTGATGCCAAACGTGTTGCCACTCATGTGCCCTTGCTGTTCTACCCTGTCTCCCCCTTTCCCTGCTTTCCAACTGTGTGAATAAATATACAAAAAAAAAAAAGAAGATGGTGAATGGCCTCCCCACTCTCTTTTACAGCTGGATTTACTGTGAGTGTTCAATGAGACAAAATTATCCCCTAGTGACAAAACAACATCTGGTTGACTGTTTATTTAGCCTTTTCTCCAACAGTCCCCTTCAAATTACTGCTTAAGCTTTTGCCGGCCAAAATTAGCACTGGTTGTGTTGTAATGGTGATTGTCCATGGACTGAAAATGAAGGCATCTCCCCGCTCTGCAGATATTTACAGCCCTTCAGTCCTGATTAAGTTCAAGACGGCAGGTTGATTGATTTGCAATTAAGTACAAGATCTTTCTAGGTACAGAAATTGCAAAGACTGCCACAGTAGCCACACAGTATGCCATATTTAGCAACTGCTGAAATTGAATATAAAAATTAGATGGTGGATGTTTCCTTTAAAGGGGAAATAAGTAAGGTTTCACTGCCCCATAGCACAAAATGACCATAAAATATCTGCAAGGGCTTGGTAGAGTTCTTGATCAATACCAATGATTCAACCATTACTTTGGCAGAGATTTCTGACGCTTCTCAACTGCTCAACAGAGCTACAAAGGCTAAAAAGAGTTTGTTCAAGCCAAAAAAGCAAATGGCAATGCAAGGGGGCTGTGCCAGAGATTTGTGTAGGAGGAGATAAGCTCTGCTGATGTAACCACAATTCCTACTGGTCCTATAGAGGTCATAGATTACTTAATACTGGTTTAAAAGTGCAGTTTAGAGGATTATAGTGCCCCCATTAGAGCCAACCCACTTCTGATCTATACAGCCTTAAAAACAACAGGATCAGCAGTTCCACAAACCAGCTACAGATTGAATGTCCTAAATTAAATATAAAACTGTGAAACTGACACTAACCAACTTGCCAGGGAACTTGCTAACTAAGCTAAACTCTCTAGCTTTTCCCTATTTTGTGCCTATGCTTGCACACTACAAATGCAAATAATTGGTGTGTGAAAATTTGTTGTGTACAGAAGGATATGGGTGCTTCGGTGTTGCTGGCAGTGCTAAGTGCCAGTGTGTTGTGTCATGTTGCATCACTTTCGTATACATCATCACAGCAAAGAATATCAACTTTATTATTATTTAAAAAGTTGATATGTATTTGATATGTCTATATTATATGATTTTATCATTATCGCTATACAGTGAATAGCATAATTCTAAACTGAAAATCATTGGTATTTATAGTTTAACAATGGTGATTCAGCATCACCATCTGACAACATTTGACCACATTTTCCTTTGTTTTTGTGTTTCTGTTTCTTCAGCATTAATGGACCCAAGGAGACTGAACTCTTCATCAACAGATTTCTGGTTATGAAAAGTTACTTGCTGCTGTCCAAGTGGTGAGTAAAGTCAACAACACTTTCTTTGTAAGGGGTTTATGTACAGCAGCACATTCATAACAGGCTCATGCCATGTTTGACGACATAAATATTCAACATTTATCATAGCTTTATTATACATGAATGTGATATTCATGTAATATGATTGTGTATTGTATGTCAAAATTCAGAGCCAATGCTATTTTGAATTTAAATGCATAGATAAATGCAATAGGCTTCATTTTAACGCTGCCTGCCTTCTTGTCCCTGCTTCTGTGTTGCAGTAAGAAATGTTACGCAGGGTTTTTCCCAAGTTTTGTGACATCAGTAGATCACCAATTTTTTTCACCGCCCTCTTCTCTCTCACACGCAGGCGAGCCACCAGATGTTTGAGGGGTCTGCTGCCAAGCGATGGCTGTGCTGGGCAGCGCTCTGCCTGTGGGCGGCGGGGCTGGCATGTGCAGCAGAAACACCCCGGCCCTGTCCGCCACTCTGCCAGTGTGACGCTGTGCTGCTGCAGGTGAACTGCTCCCATCGCCAGCTGACCGCAGTGCCCAATGGTCTCCCACAAGACTCTCGACTACTGAACTTAACTCACAATAAGATCAAGACTCTAGTGCATCAGCAGTTCAAGACTTTAACGCAACTATGGGACTTGGATTTAAGCGATAACATTCTGGTAATGATCGAAGTGGAAGCCTTCCTTGGCTTGCAGAGCCTGCTGACTCTGCGTCTTGCGCGCAATCACCTGAAGATTATTCCTGTGGGAGCGTTCGTTGGCTTGACAAAACTGCAGCTACTGGACATAAGTGGCAATGAGATCCTGGTTTTGCTAGATTTTACTTTCCGTGACTTGGCAGCCCTGCAGCGTATCAAGGCAGGAGAAAATGACCTAGTTTTCATCTCTCGTCATGCTTTCGCAGGCCTAACTAGTCTACAAGAGCTGCACCTCGACCGATGCAATCTCACCGCTGTGCCAACAGAGGCACTCACGCAACTTAGTGGGCTGACGAGTCTTCGTTTTCGGCAGCTTGGCCTCACCACATTGCCAAACAACTCTTTCCGTCATCTAGGGCGCCTCAAGGAACTTGTCATTTCCCATTGCCCCTGGCTGGAGACCCTGGCAGCAAACAGCCTCTTCGGACTAAATCTTACATCTCTAACTATCAGCAACTGCAACCTTAGTGCTGTACCCTATATCCCATTGCATCACCTTGTATATCTTGTATACCTTGATCTTTCCTTTAATCCAATCACCTACATCCATGGGAACTTGCTCGGGGACTTGCTACGGCTCCAAGAGCTTCATCTGGTTGGAGGAGGATTGCTGCGCATTGAACTTGGAGCATTCCGTGGTTTGGGACATTTCAAAGTGCTGAATGTGTCTGGAAACCTCCTAACCACACTTGAGGTGGGAGCTTTCCATTCAGCGGACAACCTAGAACTTCTGAGACTTGATAACAATCCACTAGCATGCGACTGCCGTCTGCTGTGGGTGCTGCGCAGGCGCCTGTATCTGGACTTTGGTGGACATCTGCCGATTTGCACTACCTCGGTCCAGTTGCAGGGCTTGAATTTTCTAGACTTTTCTGAGGCTGAGCTCCCAGGCCTGTTCACATGTCGGCAGTCTCGAATTTTGAACCGCAAACCTCAAGAAGTGCGAGTAGATCAGGGACACACAGTTTTGTTTTATTGCAACGCAGATGGTGACCCTCTGCCCTCCATCATCTGGCTAAACCCACAGCTAACACCTTTATCAATCATTGGTAGGATTCGGGTTCTGGCCAATGGCTCACTGGAGGTTCGCTACGCACAGCCTCAAGACAGCGGCACTTATCTCTGTGTGGCATCCAATGCTGCAGGGAATGACAGCCTGCCTGTTAGCCTCCATGTCCGAGGCTTTCCATTGTCTTCTCGAAACCGCTTTCGTCTTGAAAGTTGGTTCGACTTTCCCTCTGGTTCTCCAGCTGTGAATGGAACTCAACAATTCTCATTTGATGTCAAAACGCTCCTGATAGCAGTGACCATTGGGTTTCTTTCATTCTTCAGCTCTGTAACCATATGCTTCATCTTCATGTTCTTTTGGAGTAAGGGCAAAGGGCAAATAAAGCACACAGCCACAATCGCATATGTGCCACGAAGCGCCATGACAAATAGTACTGGAGGCAAGAGTATGGAAACAGGCAGGTTCACAATGAAGCTGATATAAGTCGATATGCTGTAAAGCTTTTTCAAAGCATTTTCACTTAAAACATTTGGTATTTGCTGCCAATGTATGCATCATGTGGTACAACAAAAAAAATTCACTCGCAAAAAGGTAAAAGTACTACACCATAGAATGAGTACATTCAATTAGTTAAAAATGTGATTTCTTTAGACAAAGCAGGCAAGCTTGTGTCCAGACATTAACTGTTCATAAATTCATATGGAGGTAAGTGTGTTCAGAAAATTAATTAATTAAATTAGTTCAATTAATTAATTAATTAATTACTTAATTAAATAATTAATTAATTGCCCTAGTATCAGTCTTGTAGGGCCTAAAGAAGAGGGGAAAAAATGGAGCTCCACTATAGTAGAGGCTGAATATAACACATCCAAACTGAGCAGCAAGGGCACCACACATGAAAGATGTAAAAGATTAAAAATATTAAATTAATTCTGCACAACTTTTGGAATGTCCTTGTTAATGTTTGTACTTAAATCTCATTAGAATGTACAGGGAATTTAGTTTGTATGCTGTCTTGTAAATAAGAGTGCTGAACTGACCTTCAGCTAACCACAGAATAACTGGAATGTTCACCTAAAAATACAAATATAATATGAAACGTTTATAACTCTGGAAACATGCTCAGCACTTGCATCAATATGGCATGTTTATGTAATTATGACTTCTTCATTTGATTATTTTTACTACTACTGTTCTGATTTCTGATTCTGATCTATTCTGACCTTATTTACTGCTTTATTCATTGTCTTTAATGTATATATATATATATATTTTACTTTCCTGACTGTGAAACACTTCATAAGTTTGCTTTTTAAAAGTGCTATATAAATAAAGTTAGTGTGTTTCCCAAAATGGGATACTTTGTTGTTTTGTGGTGTGCTTACTTAATAGTTCCCAGATAAAAATGCACATGATAAACATCAGATGCAATAAGCATTTTCTTTGCTTGTGTGATTGTTTTCATTGTGCAAATATTTAAGAAGGAAAGGCACATGAAGGCACATTAAAGAAAGATGAGGCACATGATATTGAAACTTTTACCATATACAGTAGCCTAAGTAATTTTAAGGCCAAGTGTGGACAAACAGCTGTTTGACAAACAGCAAGTTTTACCTGTCCATAAAGCAGTTTTTCATCAGATTTGTCGCAAGTCGCTTTTGAGAAATAAAGTCCCAGAGGGTCTAAAGAGTTGCTAAATCTGGCAGTTTAATCTGTAGGAGTAGAGTAGTCAATTCCAGCGACTCACACAATTAGAATCAAAGTTGGAATCGACTCCAGAAATTTGAGTGCCACGCACCACACTTACTATGCCTCTCTCCCCATGGAGAGAAAGGGTTACAACTTAATTTAGCATTACCATTCTCATAGTACTAACTGTTTTAATGTATTATTGATCAAATCCATGTCTATTTGTTTTCTGTATTTAAGTTGTGTATTTTCTGAACATGTAATGAGGTCTTTTCATGAAAGTATATTTTTTCTAAATGTGTTTGAGACTTAACTTAAAGTTCATTTTAGGTGTGACAGGAGAGAGAAGTGTGTTTATTTTGTGACCATGTTACAGCTTTAACTGCAGACTAAGAGGAACTCTTGATTACACATTTTCAACAGCACTATTAGATCACATCAAATAACATGCTCGGAAACAGTTAGCCACTTGGCTGGTTAGTTAAATTTAAAGAAAGAAAAATTTAATTTGTGCCAAATCGTACCCGGGGTCCTAGAATAAACACATAGAGAACAACACATAGAATTAAACAATTTAGGCTACATTCTCCTCCCATTTCATTTTTCTACAGCCATTATACTATGCCATCAAAATTAATTTAAGAATGATATATTGAGGTAAGTAAATATTGGGTGCTTTGATCATCACTAGTAAGGGCTTTCATTTATTTATTATTTTTAGTAGGGCTTTAATCATCTCTTGAGTGTGCAGTATGCAGTGCTGATGAGTATCTTGAACAGCTCTGGCCTGTAACCCGGAAGTATATCCTCACTGCTCCGGATGTGTTGTTAACAACAAGAAGACAGCCCCAGCTAACCTCAGCGGTTAGACGTCTATTTTACTACAGTGAATAAAAGGAGTCGTGTTTATTTAATTGAAAACCGAATTGGATAAGCGTAGATCGAATACCGGTAACAACAGATAGATGAGTAAGGACAGTGAGTAACAGAGTGGCGAGCGAGACCCGAACAAACCACATAGGTATTCAACGAGTAGCATAACGCTAGCCCCGGCTACCCTAACGTTAGCATTGTTTAGCTAGCTAACGTTACAATCTCAACCATGAGTCTTGCAGTTGGTCGAGAGCCCCGCAAGACTGCGGGAAACCGCATGTCAAAATTACTCGATGCTGAAGAAGAGGATGAGTTCTACAAGACTACTTATGGCGGCTTTAATGATGTGAGTGAATCAGATCAAATAACGGTAGTTCCCGACTAGCCACTTACCTGGCTGGTCGAAATCATAGGCTAACTGCAACAATACTACTGTCAAACTGACGGTAGTTAGGTTGTGTTCATGATGCCACTAAATGGGCAAACTAGAAAAGTGTATTATGTAATCTGTTAGTAGGGAGGTCAAACGTTGTTTGACATCTTGTTTGTAATTGACATCTCGGCTCATTTTAACATATTATAGGAATTAGGAATTTGGTGATATTAGAGTAGGTAAGCTATTCAATCTTTTCATATGTGCATTTACACCTCAAAATCACACCTTTTATTTTATAAGCCAGGCAATATTATGCTAATTTGACTGTTTACGTGCCTTTTTGCCTGCAGTGAACGCCGTAATGAGATCATTATAACAAAAAGTCTATTCAGGTGCCTTGATCCTCTAGCGGCTTCGTTGTACAGTCCCAGCAAAGTTTGCCAGATGTGTGTGCTGCATGCTTCCACACCATCGCAATGAAAGCTGACTTTAACATTGAGAATGGGGGCCTTGAGAACCAGGGGGGGAATGATGATGATGATGATGATGATGATGATGAGAAAAATCCACCTGCTCCACTTCATCATGCACTGACTTGATGGGAGGAGATTCGGTGAAAATATCATTCAACGTTATTTCAGTTAAAAAGATCTGACATTCATGCTCTCATGTTGCCTTTTTCTCTCTCTTGTGCTTAAGCGGCACAAAATAAATTCATAAATTATATAAAGTTAAAACAAGTTGGGTTGTAGCTGTTGCCCAGAAGTTAATGCCTTAGCTTTCAACTCTGCTGATTATGCTTTAGAGCGAAAACATAGCCTATCACAATTCAAACAATCCCAAAACATTGTTGTTGAACTATCAAATTGGTTTGATCTCCCATTAGAAATTGAATTACACTGCATAAAGTCCACAGGAATTAAGCCTTATATCCATAGATTCAATTATTCATGCTTGGTCTATGTACAATAGGATATCAATACTTGCAGCACCTTGTACAGCTCCCCGTTTAGGTGTAGGCTTTAGTTCAGCAAACAGGGAAGTAAATAAAGCATACACAAGAGCCACAAATCATTTGTTCATTTGTGAAAACAAAGAGCACTTTATTGGGTGTTTGCCTTGGGTTCAGTGGTGGTTTTCTTTTTGCTGAGGACAGACGAAGGAGTGGACCTGCACAGCGTATGGCCGGGTTGTTCCTTCAAGGCCTGCAGCCATTCTGGTCATCAAACCCATCATGCCAGTGTGATTCATCTGAAACTGTGACTGTCACTCTGAAATATTGTGGCTCAGTCCAGCTATAACACTAACCAACTGAAGGCTGGTTGAGAGTGCCAGCCTGTCCTGTCTCATACCTGGAGAAAAAAAAAGGCGTAGGCCGTATTTGTGTCAGAACATTAGGTGCTATTTGACGTTACAGCGTCTTAATTTAAGGCTTACATTTGAGGATGCTGATTTGGCTCCTCAACTTGACTGTATGTCTCCGCTGTTCTTCAAACAGCTGCTGGTCAGAGTCAGCCTGTGTAGGCTGATTTGGCATCGGCGGATCTGGCAGGTCTGACGTCAGTCAGTTGACTGGAAGGAACTAAATTAAGTGGCACCATCAAATCCTCAGATGCTGTGGTCATTTCTGGTGGCACTTTGAAAGAATAGTGTGACCATAGCTTTGAGTAAACGTATGGCTTATTATGCCCAGACCTACAGTTTGTAGGCTAGGCTTTCTTGATTGTAGGCCATCAAATAAGTGGAAAATACAGTTGAAGAAAGATTGGCTGTACCATGCATTTTTTTCCTTTTTTTTGTCCCCCACATGACTGCAGAGTCATGATTGACCTCCCTAATATTAGCTCTGATGCATGCTGTACTCCTTACTAAATCTGGTATTTTAATTGCACCTACGCTTATCTAGTCTCTTCGGCCTCAAGATGTTGCTGCAAGTCATTTGCATTAACTTGTATCTTGAGTCTGAACGCAACCTACACAAAACCTAGGAGGAAATCTGGTTTGCTGACCTTCAGGTTGTATTCAGTAAGGAGATTGTAGGAGTAACAGATAAACTGTTGGATTGTATGTGCATGATCCACCAGTGAGAATTGTAGTCTGAATCATTTCTTTTGCTTCCCCCAGGAATCAGGAGATGACGAGTATCATGGAGAACATTCGGACACAGAGGATGAGGTGGACAGCGATTTCGACATAGATGAGGGTGACGAGCCAGACAGTGACCAGGAGGAGGACGCACCTCGGAGGAAAAGTCGAGTTGTCACTAAAGCTTATAAGGTAGCAACAGACATTTCAGTAGTATTTGAATTTAGTCTCTACCTTAATAAATGAATTATCTATGAGCTGAATTTCATTGTCTGTCAATCATGGATTCATACTGGGCCTTTTTTAACACTCAAGTATTGTTGGTGACAGACGCATGGTCTTAAAAACTATGCCATTTAAGGACACTCATGTAGTGACTTTACGTTACGGACATTCGTTTGTCCCCCAGTCCCCCATGCTCAACGGCATCTGCTGTTGAGGTAGCAGAGAGCGTTACTGATTCATTTAGCTGCCCTCTGTCCTAGCTGGTCTTGTGATCACAGCCAGTGACGTTTTGGTCACAAGTGGGCGTCTCTAACCTTGAGCCTCCGCTGCTTTCACAAAATGATTATTTCTCCTGCTCAGGGTTGATAGTTATTTCCCTGGTTTGTCGTAGAGGTATGAAAAAGATGGCTTTTTGTCTTTGTTTAATCCAAGGAACCTATTAAGGTAGCGAAGCCCAAACCCAAGAGACCCTCCGAGGAATCGAAGAAGACTGAGAAAGCCAAAGTAGAGCTCAAAAGGAGGATTCCACAAGAATTCCAGGACTTTGGCGAGAGTAAGACTGATGGAATATTTTCAAACATGCCTCCATGTTTTCAACCCCGATACCTCTCTTGAATTATCCGGCAATGCTTTACTTCAATTGTTGGTTATAACACATAAATAATCATACACGCATCATAAGAACATTATAATTACAGCAACTATATAATGATGTAATTACAGGTTACAGGTAATATATTTACCACTGATATATTTGTTTATAACACATCATAACCACATTCCAGTTATAACAAAATGGCATCAGAAAAGGTCATAATACACTGTAATACATTATGAATATGGTATAACCAGGTTATGACGCTGTTAGAAGTATGTGCCACTATGTCTTATAGGTATGAACTCACCATATTATCTAAAGTAAAGTGACACCAAATGATCTATTATAAGAAAGCCATGACCTTTTCATAAACTCATATTGCTTAAAGTGAGATAAACTACATAATTATAAGTGAGGCTTTTCACATTTTAATATGCATGTACTTTTTTAATGAGTTGTAAAATAATTGTTGCATGACATAATATATTGTAATAGACAAGATTTTGTATCAGGTTTCAGTAGCTCCATTAGTCGCTGTGTTCATCTGAGAAATGAAATGAAATGAACTCAATTTACAAATGCAAAAAAGGTCCATTGGGGAATTAACTGTGTGCAAATAATGTCTAAATATATGACAGCTAGGCTAGAAAAAGAGAGATATGTAAAAAAAGATAATGGTGGTCTTGGTGTAGGTCAATTCAGTAACGGTATAAGTGAACCAGCTGCTGTAGCCTCTACTCTAAACCACTCTGCTTTGTAGCTTGAGAAGAGAGTTGAATAATTTCTGAAGACACTGTCAGTAAGTTCAAATGAACTTGATGATGATGAAATGATAAGAAAAGCTTGCATTTTAGATCTGCAGTGATCTGAAATTTGCATAAAGTTTGTGTAAGTGTTGGCACTTATTCCTGCTGTGTTGGTCCAGCAGGATGTTTTTATTGGCACCACCAAGTTTTTTATATCATTTTGAGAAGGAAAACATCACCATTGCAGTGTTAATGGAGGGTGGGTTTTGGGATGTGTGTTTGCCTCAGATTTTTCCTCATTGTTCAGGCTCATTTAAAAGGTATGCCTTAATCCTTCTGTAGCCCGGAAGTCTGTGCGACAGTCCACCAGCGAACACACTCGGAAGACCAATCTGCGCTTACAAGAACGGCAGGACGCCCCCCGGCGACGGCGAGGCGCTCACCGTGACCGGCCCCTGACCCAAGAAGAACTGCTGGCCGAGGCCAAGATAACAGCCGAGATCAACATTCGATCTTTAGGTGAGAGAACGCCTTGAATTACTGAAGGTACCCAAGCTACCATTTCTCCCAGAGATGGTGTTGTGGTTAAGACCATTAATGGACGACACCGTCTTTTCGGGAGTTTGGCCCATTGGTCACCTTACCCAATATGTGACAAGAGGATATGAACCAATATCATCTCTGTGTCTCTGGTAGATGGTTGTGCTAACGCTTTAGCATACAGTATATTAAGTAATCGTGGGCGACAAACGTGATTGCACATCTGACCTTATCATTTTTACATTTTTTTACAATTTACAAGTGCTTGTTTAATAAAAGCAATAGAACTAGGGTTTTTTTATTATAAAGACAGCAAACATCACAAAGAAATGTTATTGCACAAATGGAAAATAAATGACAGTAGAAATGCCAATTATATTACATATTTAACAGTGAGACGGTGAGGATCCTCAGAATTAGCTTGAGGAATCTTCCCTCTCAACAGGTATCAGGCTTGAGGTAGTGGGGTGCAATGTAAAGTCCTACTGGAGTCCTAGACAATTGGACACGCATAGTGTAGTTACAATGTAAATATTATGTTGTAAGTTTCAGTCAGTTTTTTGTAGGAACAGATAGCGGTCACTGTATCCGAAATAAATAAATGTAGCCTATATTCTTGGCAGGCAATGGGAAGTAACAGGCAATGGGAAGTAATACCCAAAATGCTAACAAACAGTAAATATGAATATTACTTCACCAATATATTGTGTTTAGGAAAAGATTATGCTTTATAACAACATACTTGAAATATGAATTCCTCTATTTATTTTGTTTGTTTCTGAAGAGAACTATGAGCGGCTGGAGGCGGACAAGAAGAAACAAGTCCACAAGAAACGACGTTTTGAAGGACCGACCATCCGTTACCACTCGGTGCTCATGCCCCTCGTCTCTCATTCCATTCTAAAAGAAGAAAATGTGGATGTTGAAGGGTAAGTGTGATCTCTATCTAGTCTCTCATCCTTCATAAACAACTGGGCAGATAGAGGGCAGATCTCTCCAAACCTTTTATACACCTTTTGTGTCTGTGTGAAGTAGTCCACTCTTTCAAGGCTGTAAAGAATATTCCACTTCAAATGCATTGACCTAAAGTATTTGCTCGTGTTCTCACCGGGGGAATTGTGGGATTAGGTGACTATGTTTGGTGTTTTTGTTTAGTTTCACAATTAATTGTTAATTAATTAAACTTATTTGTCCATGATTAATAATCATGTAATTCAGCGATATTTCTCAACAACAGTTAAAACAGTGCTGCATATACGCCCTCTTGCCGACCTAACCCAAAATACAGTTCAGAATTTCATAAAATATTTTTAAAACTTGTTTTTACCAGCACACAAGTTATTCAAATTAATAAAATTGTTTTATATGTAAACTGCCTGTCATGTTTAATTGAACGAACTCTGTTATATAATTTTAGCATAAAATTACGAACTACCAATGCAACCACCAGAGGGGTGACATGATGATCAGAGAAACTCTAGCTAATTGTATTTAGCTGTGAAAAACCTTCACAGCTCTTTACCCTGTTGAAATGGTGCTAATCGACTAAGAAATGACAGTTTTCTTTCAATAATACTGTACCATGCAGTGAAGATTTTTAAGTGGTTGTGCTATTCATAATGCATCTATTTACCATGTAATTGCAGCATCCTAATAATATGGTATCTTAATAATCGGCACTCTAACGATACAGTATCCACATAATACAGTATTTCACTGATCAACATACAATTTATTTATGTAAAATGGTGTAATTTTTTGTCATGATTCACCCTTTTTCCACAGGTTGGACCAGGATGTTCCTCAGACTGCACCGCCAAATCCCACCACGCCTTCCCAGCAGCCCGCCGGAGGCCTGTGCTCCCGTACCTACATAACATTCAGTGACGAGGAGGCTTTCGACGCGGCCTTTCCCCACAACGCACAGGCGAGCTCCCAGCCGCCCGTCCAGGAGGTGTGTCCCGTCACCCACAAGGCCGCGCTGTACCGAGACCCGGTCACTGACATCCCCTACGCCAACACGCGGGCCTTCCGCATCATCCGAGAAGCCTACCGCAAATACGTGGCAGCTCACGGATTTCCAAACTCTGCGGGAGGGGTGACAGGACTTGATGCATCGGCGCCAAAGGGTGCCCGCCAGAAAATGCTTGTCAAGCAGAGTGCAGTTGGAACATAGTGTAAGCTCACAAGGAATTTAGGAAATAGGCTTGGGTTTGTTTTTGTTTGTTTTTAATTTCTCAGTTCAGGCAGAGTGACTTGACTGAGTGAACATGAGGGAAAAGCACAACAAAATGCCTGGTAGCAGTTGTTTTCCACCATATGCCAGCTGTCAAACAAGGAAACATAACAGTTGAATAAGCGTGTTGATAAGCTTCAGGTAAGTCTACAGTGTATATAAAGGAGGCCATCAACTTGTAAATGTTCTGAATGGACCAACTCTACTTTAAACTCTACTTTTCTTTTATCTTGATCTATTCAAAATATCCCTGGCACCAGGAATGTCAAGCGTTGTCACTGCTGACAGGCTTTAAATTACAGAAATTTTGAAATTGCAGTGCAAGTGTCAGTTGTAGAAATCATATAAAGGTATTTTGAGAATATTTTCAATGCTACAGACCTTGACTGTTAATAACACACAATACATCTAAGCTCCAGCTGCTAAGTTTTGCTTTGTGAGGGAAGAAGTACAAAAACTCATTGAAGAACTCATAACCAATATTAACACACTGTGCTAATAGGAAGAGTAACTCAGTGGCCGCATTCCCTTAAACTTTCAAAAGAAGAAACAAAAAAAGTCTTATGATGGCACTGTGTACGTAAGCTGATCTTGTATATGTATACCTTGAATAGCAGATCCAAGTCAAGTAGATACCAGAGATTGTGCTTTGGAATCAAAATAGGTCTTCATCAGCTTTGATGTTTTTTATTGAATGGATGATTTTTTTTATTTTTTATTTTTTTTTATACTGTTAAAATATTAGATTTCTACGGATGTATGTCTCTGAACAAAAATAAAATATTTGAAACTTGGAATTAATCAGATATTTTTTTATTAGCCAAAAACTGATATGTGTATCATTTTATATAACCATTTACATGAACTCTGGTTTATAACAGATTCATAAGGCCAAACAGTTTCACAACAGCTACATGCCATGAAGACTGATTAAATTCTCAGGACAGTGTTGATCAGAACCCTTTTTAATCTGAATCAGAATTATGCATAATTTCTAATCCCCTTTTTTGCAATTCATGATCAGCCTGATGTCACGAGATCAAGATTGCAAAATCCAGAATTGCAGTCTTTAAATAGACCTACTATATCTCTCACGGTCTGTTGGACAAATGCATGTTGGTATGACATTTTGTTGTGCCGGTATTGTTCATTTAATAAAATGTAAACAAATTTTATATATTTCTACATCTATATAGGCTGTATTATCCCATCCTCAACAGGCATCAAAAGTATCCTAATCCCTGCCTTTGAGTTGTGAAAAACTGAGAAACATTTAAATTTGATTAAAGCTAGGATTGGATTACTGAATCCAAATCCCAATCTAAATGTTCAGAATTTTATATCTATTTTGAAAAACGCAATTTTCAGATTTTGTCTAATCTGACGACCGAAATCCTCCTAGCACTTACTGTTTTTAACAGAACACCTTGTATGTAGTTTATTTACACCACTCCTTTCTTTTACCAACCTTTAAATGTCCTCATTCTCTCTGGATTTCTCCTAACAGTTCAGCAAATTTTCTGTTTAGCCTAATGAATAATGGTTATTTTTAAATGTTAGTTTAAACTGGCTAATGCTAACGCAATCATATTATGTTAGCTAACTTGTCCTTAGCCTTTCAAATATGTTAGATCTGGTATTCAGGCTATTATAAAAGAAAGTGGACAAAAAAAAGCAACAAATACCAACACTGCTTTGTTGATCCTCCTAAAGAGTTGCAGTGAACACCACTAAGTACTCATCTGAGGGTTGAACCTGTGACCTCCCGCACCTGAAACCAGAATCATTTCCCAAAACACCGAGTCCTGTGATTTCCTGCTGCCTCAGCCAGCCACCTGCGCACTAATGACTACAACAAATGCAGAGGTTTGATCACTTAAGTTTCAGTCTCCCTTCTGGTTAAAGGTAAAAGTCACACTCCTCAAATAAGTGCCTTTCACTTTCACCATTGATAGAAAAAAGCCAGGGCTTCGCTTCTGGCTGGCGTATTCCTTACAGCATGGGAATTCTGATGACTTTGATGAAGGTGAATGTGTCATGGCTGATTGGTCAAGCCAACCTCGAATTCCTTTGGGGTCTCGGGTACAAATCCCGCTGACTGCCACCAAGGCAATGTAGCCCTCACCAGATGGTGCATGCAGAAATTCTACCTTTGTAGGAATGCCCCCCTCCCCCCAAATCCCAATTTGTCTTTGCTGCCAAAAAGGATCATGTTGCGCTCAGGCAGATTTCCTCTT
This sequence comes from Centroberyx gerrardi, assembly GCF_048128805.1. Lineage (NCBI taxonomy): Eukaryota > Metazoa > Chordata > Actinopteri > Beryciformes > Berycidae > Centroberyx > Centroberyx gerrardi. The sequence goes on from NC_136015.1 coordinate 14,824,778, forward strand.
GCTGTTCCAGTAAAGTCCTGATGCCGGCGAGCAGAGCATCTTGCTGAGCATTCAACCACGTCTTCATTCTGTGCCAATGCCATAAGTAACCAGGCTGCTGATGCTAATCTTCCTTTGCAGTTTTCTAACCTGTCAGCTGGTCTCTCTCTTGAAGAGAGCAATGGCGGTGTAGTGGCGAGAAAACCTGCCTGCCAAGTGCTTAACTCGGGCTCGGTTCCCGGCCGATGCATGATCTCACGTAGAAGCCGTGGCCCCGATTCCTAACCTCAGCTGCTGCACTCGCCTTTGAAGTTCTGCAAACCCAGCCTGTTCTGTGCACTGGTGAAAAAAATAGCCCGATAGAAGATGGCGGAGTTAAAGCAGACAGGAACGCAGATGTCAGTGCAAGGTTGAACTGACAAAGGTTCAGAAAATTACCTTCAAGTCTTCCTACAGTCATAGGGATAAATGGGAACTTCGCAACGTTTGGAGGCAATTCACACTTGGCTTTGTGGACAGCAATGTGCCGTACCACTGCCATTCATACCAGATGCTGGACAGAAGTGTATTTCCTTGAATCAGTCACTTCTTTATGGGCCGTCACCTTATGTCATATTTACACGTACCCTCACTGTGCCTGTTATTTGCCAGCACATTTCTTCTTCCCCTGTTTAATTTCTTGACTTTCCAGCTGTCTATTTTTTTCTCTTGCTGAATGTGTTAGGTACAGTGTCACCAGCTTATTTGTTGTTAACCATTGCAGGTGGGCACCTTTGTGAACCCAACCCTTGTAGAGGGGTGGTTAGGTCCTACGCACACCACCACTAAAGCTTTTGACAGGCTAAATAGGCTAATCTACAGCTGCTAAATTTAAAATTGTGAACTATGGTGGTTCTCATATAAGAGAAAATAAAAAAGAACATAACCACCCAACGTTCATCAAGTCTCCTACTCAGAAACATCTTTCAAATTGCTTGAGCTGCACTTTGGATGTTTCATGGTTAACTGATGCTGGAGTCAAAGGGCCTTTTCAAATGCTGTAGCCTTTCAGCTCCTTGGCAAAGGTGTAGATAAACCTGGTGCTAAGTGCTAATCCACTAACAGGAATAAGTGAATAATCCACTAGGCGATTGAAAGCCCATCTAGGGACAAACATTGCAAATTAGCTTATGCTATAAATGTTATACAACATCTACTATCTATTTTTTTAAATGTTCTATGTCTATGAATCTGTGCCTATTCAAATAAACATTGAATGAATGAATGAATGAATTACACTAATAGATGCAAATATATACAGTAGCTAATTTTGAGTTACCATAATGACTGTAATCATTATCTCCCAATTTTATCTTTTAAAATGAGGACCGGGCCTGCAAAGTGGTGGGACCAAAACTCCCATATGCACCAGGCTGCATGACTGAATGCCTAGAGAAAGGATCAAGGTTCCTTTGCTGTTTGCTGGCAGTCAGATTGTCTCTATCATGATGTGAACAATGCTGGTGAAGTGAAGAGCAGAGGCGGACGGGCCATCTGGAGTATCGGAAGTTTTCCCGGTGGGCCGTCCGACAACCGACCTCGTTTTGCGCTCTATCTGTCATACGCTGAGTTGACAGTGACAGACTGATTGTGTTCTGTATTAATCACGCCAGTCTGCCAAACAAATCAATATGGAAAAGCAGAAGACAAAAAAACAAAACAAAACATAAACATGGGCTGAAAAATCCGGTGAGGTTGATGCAACCAAATGCCACAAATTTATTTAATTGGTAGGACTAGAATGAAAATCATGGCAACAAGTATTAGTTATGCTAACATCAGCAGCCTAATTTTACCACCTAGTATTATAGCTATTGTGCTGCCTTCAAGTGCTGCCAGAAATATCATAATTATGATTTGAGCGCACATGAACAACCCAACAATACAGTAGTGCCGCAGCATCTCTGTGCTGCTTGATTTATTAATTAAAACAGCCACCAAAAAACAACTTTTCTTACAGAATCCATTTTGTTATTTCCAACCAAAAGAGTCAAAACAAGTCCTATTTATACCTTCTGAACTGTGAAGTAGGAGCTTACAAGGAGCACATGAAGGCAGCATTACACCAGCTCTGTTTTATGCTATAGGCTCTTGATATGATGGGATAATATTTCACCCAATTTATCAGAAAATACCAAAAAAAGCCACATTCATTTTGAAGATTCTATTTAAAAAATTGCTTATATCTCTAGTAATACTTATTTCTCCACGAGGGGCAGGGTGTGGAGTGTCTGTGGGTCGGTGATGTGCCAGTCTGGGTCCAAATTCCTGGGCCATTTTTTACCCAAGTCCCCCCCTGGTGAAGAGCGTATGCGCCTGCCCAGCATTTGACCCCTCTTTGTTCCTGGCCACTGCATGATTATTATCAAGAATTGCATTTCATTGACATTAACAGTGTTAGGTAAGAGCAGTGCTTTTTTGCATGATCAACTGCAGCCACTTATTAACAGTTAACCAACCAGTTTTGAGAAAACAAAATGAGATTCCAGAGGAGGATGAGAGGCACATGAAAAGATGGGTAAAAGACACAATTTCACAAAACATTTCTCATGGTTAAATCCAAGGTATCATGTTGCACACTTGCACAACATACTAAATGTGCACATTGTTCCACTGTAATGTCACATTTCCAAATGTATTCATGCATCATGCGACTTATCTTTGGAGTTTACAGAGTTCTGACCCTTTTTTATTTTTTTGGAAAGAAAAGGTTGGGCAAACCCACATGCATTAGTCTTTGAATTCCTTTGGTGTCGCTCACTATGTTTACATGCGCACCAATACCAGGAGCTAGCAAAGGGATTTTATTCATTTATTATCATGCCTTTCATCCCTAACAACCCTACTTCTTGTTCTTGGAAAGCAACTGCTACCCACACAATATGGCAACTGCTTCAGTGAAAAATATATAACATTCATACCCTTTACAGAGATAATGATGAATTCTGAGTCAGGCTAAGCCAATGTCTCTAGTAGACAGATGAATGTAACATATGCAGTCAAATTCTCCGTCAGTAGGTTTCCATCATCAATCTAATCTGCAGCAACTGAAATGTAACGCTTCTAAAAGACTTTCCATATCATCTGCAACAACAAATACCAGTAGCTTTGTCTCCCACATACAGCACAGTGCATATGGTACCTACTGAACATTTTTCAGAATAGGAAGAGAGGGGACTGCATTATCACTCGTTCTAGTGTGGTAGTTGCCATGGCGACGAGTGTAGGTGGTGTACTCTGTGCTGTACTCTGTGCTGTACTCCTTCCCTTGTCCTCTCCCCTCTTCTGTTGCCCACCCTCTCTGTTCTGTTATCTGCAACACGCGTGTAACTTTCATCCCTCCACATTCACTTGAAGCTGTCTGTTCGGTGTTCAGTCTCTCCTCCTGCATTTGCATCAATGCATTTGAACAAAACTCCTATAATTTAACAAAAAAAAAATGCAGCAAACTGACAAAAAGTTGAATTTGAGCCACTGTTGGAATTTGGTGGAGAGCATTTTCTGATGCTGCTGAGAGTGTGTTGATGCATTCAGAAGGTTTGCATTTCTTTGTTATGTATTTTTGAATTTGTAGCCAGGCTGAGTATTTGGCATTTTATTGGTATTCCAAGACAGACAGCTGTTCTTGGTCTGTTTCGACCTCTGAAGTCCTCCTGGACCTTTCCCCCCCCGCATAAATTTGTTTCTTGCTGACCATCAAAGTTTGCTGGATTCCTGCTTTCAAGATTTCTTGTATATGCTTTGTCAATCTCTTCTTTTAACAATCCATCTATTCTTTTATCAGTTTCCATGGAGATGTGCATGTGTGTGTGTGTGTGTGTGAGCGTGTGTGCATGTTTATGTGAGTGAGTGAAGTAGGGAGCATGTGGGTGTTTCATTTCCGGGGTTATATTTTTGTTTCCTGTGTGTGGGTTAATGTCTATTGGGGATTTTTTTTAATGTGAAAACTGCTGTCCAGTGTCCGGAGTGAAGCTTTCATATGCAATAATATTATTGATGTTTGCTGAAAACCAGTCAGGAGTATACAGCTCTTCCCTACCTAATTTTATCAAACCGTGACTGTTTTCTGCTTCTCCTCCCCATCTCTTTACATTGCTTACATGTGCAGTGTGGCTGCATTGCATCTGGACTCCCAGTATCCTATGATCACAGTGAAAGCTCGACAGACTCCAAATTAGATAAAATATGATTTGAGTGTTTCTGAACCTGACATTTAATGCATCCCCGTGTGGTATTATAATGACACTCAAGAGCAAAGCACAGCCATGTCAAGGAGCCTGACTGTGTAAAAAAAAAGAAATGTTAATCCATTCTCTGTTTTTCTGTGGCGGGGCTATCACTTCGTCAGTGTGTTTTTCAAGGACTGGGTCTTTAAGGATTCAGTAAGAGGATTATTCCCTGCGAGGGAAAGGTTATCATTACTCATATCTCAGTCTTCTGTTTTACCGTTTTAAATTCACAAGTTAGCACCGGCGTCATGCTTCTGATACAGAGGCACATAAAATAAATTCCTAATCAAGTTGCACCTTCTTCACCAGGGATTTATATAACACATTCTATAGGCTATGTGCTTATGAAATCTATGACACATGCAAGAATAAACAATTAGCACACATTTATGTAACTGTGTGATTATAGCTATCAAGATAAAAATCCTCTGGACCAAAACCAGAACAATTGCTGTCGCCTCCACACTTTATACACTCCTGTGCACAGTTGTGTTTGAATGAAGGGCATGATTACAGTTCCATATAGATAAACAGGTTACAGGCTAATAAAATCCAAATGAGTCACCCACATAATTGCTTTGTCCTGTGTGTGAGCTAGTTTTCTTCTAAACACATGAAAACACAAACCGTCGAACACCTTACAGTGTTCCTGTGGCTGATTTGAATGAACTCTATGTAAATCAGAGCAATTTCACTCAGCAGACTTGTGGCCTGACTTGTTACCCAAGACATCTGTAATGTCAATAACCAGTTCACACAGAATAGACTGTCACAGCAATCTGTCTCTGTCCATCCATCTGTCCATTTGTTTATGTCTTTAAAAATAAAATCAGTTTTCTCCAATGCACCTTTCAGCTGCCTGGTGCACTGTTTGCAATGTTATGTTGTTGTTTACTTATGGATAATAGACGCTTCAAAGAAAAATAAAGCATCATTTCCACTACTGTTGGCTAAAAAGGTCTTTGGAAACCTTGTTGAAGTATGCAGCATCTCTACTTTAACAAGATCATGATCATGATTATCCCTTTATGAGACTGTGCTGTATAGCCTACTGAGTGCTGTGAAGTCCACTCTACTGATGCATTAAGCTAAGTAACTTGACATGAACTTTATTATTCTCTCCAACCTAATTTACATCATAATTGTGCGGCGCAGTGGGCGGCCGGCCGTCATCATTTTGTTTTATTTTGGGGTGTTACAAACTCCACAGCTCTGGTACAGCGGAGGGCGGACTCGCCTGGGTTTGGAGGCGGTGGTTTCTGTTTCTGTCTATCTTACGCGCTATCTCCGCCCTCCAGGGAGAGACTTATCCGCTTACCGAGCACCTTGCTTTGCAATGCCGCTATTAACCAATTACGACTATCAAAATTAGGTGTGACGGACCGCACGAGCGCAAAGGACAACATCAATTTGGAGCTGGATTCACCTCTCGTTATGAATTTGGATTATGGGAATTTCGCTCAGCCACGCAGGATGAACTACAGACGCTTTCCAAGATTTGTTACCCTAGCTAGAAACAAGGAGCACGTAAAATGTGCATGAATCAGAATATAATATTGTTTAGATGCTGCTACACATCTTCGGGATCTGAAGGAAACTGGCTATAAAAACCACTGGGATGTTTTATTTTGATGGCTGTTTGGTTTCAGAGCGCGCAATGTACAGTAGGCTTCTTTACTGTTCAGAGTTGGCACAGCCGATAGGCTTCACCTTTTAAATTAGCCTTGTTTAAATATCAATAATCGACATGATTAATGTGCAACGTGCAGCCATTATAACCATACATGATCAGGTGTTGTGTTTTTATCCACTGTAGAATATATTAAATGTAAATGTAATCCACAAACGATCAACTAATTGGCTCTGTGGATAAATTAAACCACGAATTGGCAGCAGTTCAGATTATCCCAAGATAATAAGCGACGCAAGGCTATTTGAAGTCACAGAACAAACAATTAAGATGACAAAAACCGTCCTCATCAGAGATTCTCTATGTTACCGAGGAAACTGCATTGGGATCACATCTCAGTTCCTGGATTACAATAGAGTTGGAGGAAAGGGAGCCGAGGAAGAAGAGAGGGAGGAGAAGCACAGGAGAGCTGCAGAGCTGCACGACAGAGCCGCTGCTGTTAGGCAAGTTTTGGCATTAGTGATGGACTGAACTGAAGTTGAAGGGATCCCAATGACAGTCATCTCGATATTTTCATTAAAAGCCTGTTCGCTCGACAAAGGCATGCATGGACACATTGCAGTGTAGGTCAGGAATGAGAGGAGGCGCCCACTTTGAACACATCACAAATTGGCCTAATGAATAGGATACAGCTACCTTGGAACCCAAGTCTCAGGTCTGTGCAAGCTGAATATACCTGCATCCCAGAAAGCAAGTAAACCGGGAACCTCAACCCCTGCCCAAGTGCCCTGGAGACCCCCCATATTCCTGCAACCACGGATGTAACAAAGTTGTCAGGCTTTCTGGAGCCATCACCAGGAAGCACTGTGTCTCTGGGTAAGTGTTGCATTCAAGTGTATAGTGTAGGCAGAGAGGAGGAGTCAGGTGCCTAAATATGACAGACTGCAAAACTTGCATCATTTAATCTTTCCGGCCCATCCCACAGTGTAATACTCACCCAGCATTTGTGGCAGGTTGGCCTAGAGTAGAGAGGCTGACGAACAGAAATAGAAAGGCTGACTAGTTGCCCAGCTCACAACCTGAATGTTGTTGGTTCAGTCTCCGGAGCAGACAGGATGTTACTACATCTTCACACCAGGTGAATCGAATTTGTCTTTTTTTTGCATAATCCATCCTAGCTGCTACACACTTTGGGGTTCAGGGTCTAGGAGCTGCTTTTTAGGGGTGTTGCACTCTGAAGATATGCATGTGGTGGGTTCAGCAAAAGTGGGACATCAGCAGAAGTAGGACATTTGAGAACTAAGAATTTTTTATTTTATTTTAAAGAGGGTGTGTTTTTCACTTTCTCTGCAATTTTATGTCATTACGTCTATGAAAAATGTCTTTAATTGTTTTTCCTGGTTGAAATTGTGTAGAAATATTTTTTACTAATTACTATTGCAGAGCTTCTCCAACCAGAAATTTATGGGGTGTTTTGGGGAGTTGGCACCCAAGTAAAATGAGCCGCTGTTAGAATTGGCCGGGTGCACTGGGGGTCCACCCACCGTTCCTAGCTTTGGCACCAAGGCTGCTTGATAAGACAATTTAATGAGACCTTACATGTGTAAACTGCAGTCAGACCCCGAATAGGAAAACATTTTTGTAGATGTACCACTTCGCAACAAAGCAAACACTAAGCTACCACTCTCTCACTCACACACACACACACTAGCTGTTATGTTTAGCTATGTTCGTGAATCAGTTGTGTAATGCTAAGGCTGATTTGCCTAGCTACCACTGCCAGCATTAGCTAGCATGCCAAACCCTGCCACATGCCAAGTGAGCTCAGCAAGCTAATGCCAGTATTACACAACTGAACTGATATACGAACATAGCTAAAATTGTACCAGCTAATAATATATATATTTTTATTGCCATCTCCTTACAGTTTGGATATTCACGGTTGGCTCCAGAATTGTTGGTATTGCTGCCTGTTGGAGCAATAGTCTTCCTGCAAATCCAGCTTCGGTCATGAAGCATTGGCATGAAGTGAGCAGAGCGACTGACTGGAACATTATTTTCATAAATTAATTCAATCCATTTACTCTGAAGTCCTGGAGAGGCCTACTACTCCCTCCAGGGGAAGTCAATGCAAGGACTTGGTGATTGGCAGGCGGTTACCAAGCGGTTGGCATGGCCGGGCTTACCTGTCATTTTGCACTGATTTCACTACCTGTAGCTAGCTAATTAGCTGTCGCTTGGTGTTGCAAGTTGGACACCTGCACTGGGATATGCAAATTGGTGATTTAGAGCTGATTGGTTGATTTCACTCAAGCCCAATGTTTACGTAGACACTGGAGCAAAATCTAAATGGCTGGTAAAAAGGAGTGATTTTCCCAGCTAGGAGCTATAGCAAAATGAAAATGTGGCTTTTATGTTAGATGTGTAGACTCAAAACTTCAAAACAATGTGTAGACTTCAAAACAAGAATTTATGATATCATCTTTGTTTTTTATTGAAAACTTTCTTTTTAGCATCGCTCCTCTTTTGTTGAACATAGTTGGAAAAGTGCGACATTGCTTTTCAGGTAAAGTGGGACACTTTTCTAAGCTCTCCTAATGCAATAAAGCTACAACATTACATTATTACTTTTTTCACATTTGATGTGTGTGTGATTAGACAAAAACATTGTAGTTGTAGTCTTAAGTTGTTTTTGAGGGTCTGAGAATTTTTCTCCCAAAGACACTATAAGTTATTATCCCACTTTAGCAGATAAGTTGTCACACTAAACCTGAAATAACTGAATATGTAAAAAAGGGTGTCATCATTGCATGATTGTGTATATCATGAACACTATAATCAATTTACTCTAAAAAGCCATATAAATATGTTGAGAGGGCTTGCACCATTTTACAAAAACAGAATTGGTTTGAGTGAATATCTATAGTATTTTAATAGCGCACTGGTGCATTTACCAAAAAGCGGCCAACTTTAGGCTCCATGTATAGGGGGCTGTGTGTGTATTTGGGAGAAATACATGAAAGGACAAATTCCATATTACCTCGTGTAAATTGGCTGATAAAGTGATTTTCGTGTTTTTGCTGTGGCAGTCTTTTTCCGTCTGAGCTGGCAAGAGCAGATGTTGATGTTTGGACATTTTTGCAATGTAGGGAGGGTTTGAGATGAGGCCGCCGTCTTCATGCACCTGTTCCAATGTTGCACAGTACTGTAGTCTTTAATGTACAGTTATTTCTTTTTAGCTCATAGTGCAGGTCTTTCTTGTTTATTGTCTGATTTGTTGAACTGTGTTTCCTTGGTCCTCTACATCAGTGGTTCTCAACGTGGGTTCCGGGGACCACCAGGGGTCCTTGAAGGGGTTCCCCATCAAATTGATGAATTGTTGAACTTCATTATTTCATTTACAAGAGGCTAACACAATTAGAGAATGTAGAAGAATGACTATTTTGATCATAGATTCACTGTTATCTCTCTACCTACAATACAGATAATCATGAAATTATGGACAAAATCATATCTAACAATAAAAATATTCTCAGATTTGGGTTTGAGAGACAAAATCTCATCAAATGGGGGTCTGTGGCCCTAATGTGGACTAAATTAGTGTCCTTGATATGAAAAAGGTTGAGAATCACTGCTCTACATGAACCAGCCTACACGACCCTTCAAATCATATATGAAGCTTATATTTTAAACATGATTGAAACAGCAGTAGTACGTTCTTACAGAAAATGGCAATTACCCATCCCTACAACTAGCAATTATAAAGCAGTTAAGATAGAAGAGCTTCAGTTAATGAAATGTCTAGCTAAGGCTGCATACCTGACAGGACAAGCCAAGTCAGACTCGCTCTGACTCACTGCCTCTCTCACATGCCGTCCTCCTGAAAGGCCTATGCAAGATATTACCCATCTCATACCTCTCTCTTCGGGGAATGTGTTAATATGTCAGAGTTTGCTAAAAAAGACAAAGGCATGAGTCACGGGCTCGGTATGAATCTGTTCGGATTCAATCGTGAACTGTTGAGAGTCTGGACTCCTTGCCACTCAATCCCACATACGGTAGCCTGACAGCCGGCGAAGAGCTGACTCTCCTCCAACACCGAGTCGCTGTTCTGCTGCTCGCCACCCATCCTCAATACAACACTCAGAGGGGTGCTTCTCGCTCGCTGCCAAGGACAAGACGATTTCGGCAAAGTATTTGAATGTTCCCTTCCAAAAAAAACGTAGAGATCCAAGTCAGCGAGCCCCTATACTGCAGTCTTCACCAATTGTTTTCTTTTGCCTCGGGCCATCAATTTCTAACCCGTTCTCATTTTTTTGTTGGGGAAACTAACTCTCCAACTGAGAAAACACCTGATATTTTTGCTCTCCTGGTAATTCTATCCCCATCTTCGGCCTCTGTCTCTCGCCCAACACAGTCTAACAGCCGACTACCACAGAATACTCTTCTTCCTTTTCTCATTTCGGCTCTGGCTGAATGTTTCCTGTTGCACTACTGTCCAACAGACCTCTTCTCCTAATCCTCTTCTCCTTTACTTAATCTTTTCCTACCATTTCCACCAGCACATGCACTTTATTACACAGCCTCTCTGCTTACTTTTCCACCACTCTCAGCTGTGCTCTCAATGACTGAGCCCAGTCCTGTCAAGGTTGACTGAAACACACTCTCTAGCCTCAGCTGTCCCATTTCCCTCTTTTGCCTCTGCCGTGGCTTTTCAGTCCTTTCCGGTACCGCGAAGCTTTACAAAACTTAAGTGTATTAAATGAGGATTTTTTAGCGCTCAATCCCCCCTCCGGAGCGTCAGTCGCACGCTCTGAGCCCCTGCTTTGTCACAATCCCAGAGTTTTTATTTTGACGTTCTCTACGTTTGATAGCGTCAATTGTTTTGCTTTCTGTCTTTGATACACTCTAAGTCTTCCTCCTATCCATGCTCTCTTTATTTCCCCAGATGAAAGCACCCATCCCTACTCCCTCCAGGGGGAAGGAAGAGAAATGATTTCCTATTAGTTAGTTCAGAGTGTAGCCAGAATGTTTTGTCGCGGTTGTATGCTTAGACCTATGCAGTAATGTTTTGAACTGCTTAGAAGCAAACCAAAAAGGAAAATCACCTTATTTTGAACTATAGTAAAATGTTGTGTACATAACTTCTTGCGGTTTGATTTAAAGTTCATGCTCAGTGGAATGAGCTTCAAATTGCTGCTTGGTCCCTGTAATTCCTTGCGCTTGAACTACTTAATTTCGTTCTCTGCGGGTCTGCACATTCATAAGCGCAGCGTTAATGCCTGTAAATACATTAGTAAAAAATGAAGGTAGATTGATGGAGAGCAGTGCACAAGCTTCGACCATGTTCCTATGGTAACTAGGCCACATTCCCTTTGGCTAGCTCACGCAGGCAGGCAGAGGGACCGGCAGGAGAGCAGCAGAGAGTGAAGAGCGGTGGAGAAAAACATGTGACAGAAAGAAACTTTTAAATGTTTAATTGGGGTTACTGTTCTTATGCCTGCTGGAGTAACGGTTACGTTGCAGAATGTTAAGAGATCCCTTTCGTTCTGGGTTGTGTTTCTGTTCCTTTTTCTGTTTTGGTTTTCATCTTCTTCCTTGCTGTGGCTCCCTCACTCCCACACTACCTGCCTCCACTCCATCCTCAACCCCTCCACCCACCTCCTCTTCCAAAACTACATGTGCTACTTCTTACATTTTACAATGAATTGATTATAATGCTGTTCCTGAACAAACTGATCCTGAATGTAGCCAGCACTGTCAGTTGTCCTCAATTGCTATTTTTTTTTAATGTAAACTTAAATATACAGCACTGTGCAAAAGTCTAAGACACATGTAAAAAATCCATAAAGCGAAGATGCTTTCAAAAATAATGAAATTGAAAGTTTCTAAATATCGAAAAAATTACTATAAAGAGCAGTCTACTGACACACTTATGCAGTAAACAATTTAACATCTAAGACAAAATGTATATAAAAAATCTAAGGTGCCTAAGACTTTTGCACAGTACTGTATTCTGTATAAGTATTTGTATTATAAGTGTCCCCTTTATTTGAACAGTTTGCCATTAAAGTGCTTTGAATGCTATTTTTTATAGTGTAGATTTTTTTTTTTTATTTTCAGGACCCATATCTATAGGAGCTAGTTGAATATGAGAACTCCTCCAAAACCTAAGCTTGCCTCTTAGGTCATGGGGGAGTTTAACTGTAAAACTCTCAGTAATAGCCTGAATGTTTATTTGCCTTGCATTGGAAAGCACCTGGCATTCATTAGCTGTTTATTTCCCAAAACAGCTGATCTCTGTCTGATCTCTAGCAATCTATACCTGTGTGCTTGGTAGCTCTAAATTTGTTCTGCAGTTTTTAAATCAATGATCACACTTAAATTGTGTGTCAAACGTCCCGGGGCCATGCTGCTGGCTCGCCAACCATGCACAAGGTTTTACTCCCTGTCAGTCATGTAGGCTGCTCACTATGGAGGAATGGCCTATATTCCCCAGACACCTTTTCATTGTTTATGGAGGTTTTTAAATTCAGGTTCAGGTGGCTGTACCTATGACAACCAGATAAACCATCTTTGACCCGGCATGTTTTGGAGATCGGCATTTATTCGCTGAAATGTGACACATTCCCCATTAGAGACTGTTGTTGGCTGAAAGTTTTACAGTGCGGTCGTGTGACTTGACCAGGGAGTCCTGGATCAGTGCTGTTCCGAGGCGATTTAATGATGAATATGGAGCAATAAAAGGATAAAAAATGTAATTAACTACGCTATTCTTCATCTGCTCCATGGACTACTGTAGAGTGAACTCTAGCTGTTCAGGTCTCTGCCCCAGCATGCCTCGCTCTGACTCACTATGCTCCATTTTTGTCCTCCAGACCACCAGACATAATGAGATCTCTTCTCTGTCCACCTAAGATCTGCTATTGGACACATTGCTACGGCAAGAAAAACTGGACTGCATCATCACCAGTATAGACAGAGTCACAATAAAACGAGTCTCATTCTATCTTATCAGGATCACAACCCCCCTCTCCAAATGTAGTGTCCTAATTAGCAAACCACACTGTATCAATCATGTGCTTTGTATCCCTAAAGGGGGCTCAAAAATGCGACTAAATGACTTAAAAAAAAATTAATATATGACATGTTAATATGACAGCTGTCAAATAAAAAGGTTGGTGAACCCACTGTTTCATCCAGTAGCAGAAACAATACAGATTCTCTCCACTGTAAGCTCATGCTGGCATGCTATGAGTGAAAATGCAAATGATATCAATTGTGTTGCATACTCTTCCCTGTATAGATTTAGTTTTATTTAGGGATGCAAAATGGTGTAAGTGAAAGCATCCGTAGTGGCATGTAGCTAAACTAACTCACAGCTGTTCTGTATTGACTGTGCAGTTAAACTATGCTGTTCATACAGTCATACAGGAAAAAAAATCCAATAATACTATTTTGCCTTAGTCTAGTGTAATGGATTTCCCCCATCGTTTTTATTTTAGATGATTTGAAATGAGCCGCAATGAAAATCTATTCACTGTACTAGGTTATGTAAACCAACTTACTACACTGAATCCTATATTTTCCCAGCAGTATTCTCTGTGAGGATTTGGGCCAGGCTATTTTTTAAAAATAATTCTACTGAGTTGTATTCAATAACGCTACATGGAGTTAGTGTAGCTCCAGATTACATCACTTGGGAGGACAAATTCAAGCTCTAACTCTAAATAACCAAATTTCCAACCAAATGAAATAGTGTGGTGTTAACAGTTTTGTAATATGTGTGAGATTTTTGTGCACAACAAATCTGATGCCTTGTTTTTTGATGGAGGACATCTTTAAGCCAATTTGCCAACCAGCAGACGCTACTTGGAGGAAGGTTTTCTTCTGGGATTGTATTAGAGCTTTGGCACTGATTGTCCCACTTTGTGTCCCGAGTTAAATGGATGCTACTACTCATGACGATTAGGTTGGTTTTCATCAAGCACGTTTTGACCATGTAATTGCTTCTGTGGCATTTAATAGACATATAAACATACTGTGTTTTATTAAAGCTGGTGATGTGATGATCACTCAATTTCCATTTTCACTCAATTCTGTATAATATACCTATTTTAAGAAACATCCATCCTGTGAAAAGGTTAAGATTTTATACATTTTCTCCAAAAAAATAAAAAATATTAAGTTTCCAAATGTGTATTAATAGAGAGATATATGCTAAAGGTTGAGTATATTTCTCCAACACCCACTCACAGTCTTCCTCTTTCTCTTTCTCTCCCTCTGTATCACAGTTAGCTAGAGGCTGTTGCCACCCACACACTCCATCCTGACAGCAATTTACATTCAGAATAGCCCATGTGTGCACATATCCATGTGTTCTTCCATGTCACGCTCGCTATACTGTACGCGCCACATGTTACAGGTGACTGTTTCGGTGGCAGCGGTGTTACAGATGTTTCAGACAGCCCCTCTTTTGAAATGACGAAAAATATGCCTTTCAGGGTCATTCAGTTGCTTCGCTGTAGCGTCGAGATGAGACAAAAGAAACTGAAATATTTCCCTCAGTCGGGGAAGATTCCCCCTGCGGCCAGCCGGCAGACCTGATCAGTTAAACGCACATGAAAACTGCCATGTGTGTTTCGAGAAAAAGCGTGTTGTGCACTACGCTGTCAGACCTCTTAGTGTTTTTCATCATCTTTATTGTGCAGTTGTGTGCCAATATCTTCTACAGTTCAAGTAGAAGCCCTTGGAGTTGTTTCCATGGATACCAAACAATTAGCCGGGATTCAGAATAGAACCTGGAGTGTAGCCTATTTACAGGCTTTGGGAGCGAGGAAATCATAGGATGACAGAGTGTCTTGATTTTCTGTGTTGGAAGGGGAACAGCCAGCTCCTGTGGGTAATGGGTAATTTAAAGAATTTCCCCAACAAATCAATCAAAAACAACAACATAAAAAAAAAAGAAAAAGAGCAGAGTGACATAAAAAAAAAAAGAGAGGCTGGAATATAAGCACTGAGACCAACCTATGGGTGGATCAAGGAAATTTTATGTCACACAGAACAAGATATGTATGATGAGTGATTCTGATACAACCCGCCTAAAGGAGGTGAAAACATACAGCAGGTGGACAAAGTAGCCTAAACACCTTAGCAATATATGAATATACTGTACAACCCAGGCTAGAAAAAAGTACTAAATAATGGGGAAGCGCCACACTTTGCCTTCAGAACAACTTCAGTCCTCCTTTAATGCTGCAACAGAAGTCCTGAACTGTGTGTGTGGAGGGATAATGGGCCGTTCTTCAAGAAGGAAAGCCTCCAGGTTTCCAGGAGGTGGAAATCTATTTCAAGGTTCACTGATGTTTAGATCTTAGGCTAATGTTGATAAAAAGCCTTCTTGAATTTCTTTAGCAGTGTGAATGGGAGGCATTATCTTCTTGGAATATGGGAACGTCATGAGGGAACAGCGTTTGCACCTTATGGTGCTCCTGGTTCTGTACAATGGCTTCATATTCCTTGGCCATTATACGACGCAGTTTGCTTGTATTTTGGCATGTGTGTCATGATTTTCGAGACCATTCCCCTTGCCACATGAAATAATTTAATGGTTTTTGTCCAAAGCACCTGCAGTCTGGACAAGTTATTACATTATAATGTAATAACTTGTCAAAATGTAATAAAATGTCCCTCTAAATGGGTTAAAACTTAACTGGCTATTATTAATTTATAAGGGGTGTAACATATTTTAACTGATGACGTAATAATAATCAGAATAATCATCTAATGACTTGTAAGAAGTTGTATGTTTGAGTATTATTATTACATAATCAGTTAAAACTATGTTACACCCCCTTTGAAATAATAATCACCGGTTAATGTAATAATGTGAAGTAATTTATTACATTTTTGACCCATTTAAAGGGCCATTTTTATTCTTTTTACACAAGTTATTAGATTATCCAGCAGTTATTATATTATTAGTTGTTACAGGCCTCTTTGGGACTGTTAGCTGCCTCATGTTGTTTTGAAATCTCACAAGTGATTCTAAGACCACTTTCAATGCTGACACATGCTGTTAATTATCATTCAGCTTAATTCAACTTGCCTGTGCAACTGTGGTTCAATTAGTTCAAAATGAAAGTCTTGTTTCATGTAGTGTTTCTATTGTCTTGTTCACCCCCTGTACTGTCTGAGTCCCATGCACGTTGGCACTCGGATTCAATCAGGTTTACAGCTTTCAATGGGATAAGTAAAGGTGAGAAATTACTGATGGCTCGGAAAGAATCCTTTTTTCAAGATTCAGTATACAGTGAAGAATGACTGGGAAGAAAGAGAGAGGGGATGACATGCGACACAGGTCATGAGTGAGACTACATTGTACATAGTATGCCAGAGAGACTACAGGTCCGAATGGTTCCAAGGATCCCTGCAATACTGGATTGTTGTGAGAGGGCTATTCCAACTTTTTGTCGGCCCATTGGTCACATTACCCAATGTGACGGGACCAAAATCATCTGTGTGTCTCTGGTAGATTACTCTGTCCGGTGTGCATGCTAACATTTCTACCTACTACCTAATTCTACCTATTTATATATTTTAGGTGGTTTTGTATAGAATTTTCATAAATTTGTATAGAATTTGCTTAAATATGATAACAAAACAGAGGGAATTTGAACATCAGAAACATAACATTGAATGATGCATTAACAACTTAAAGCAAGGCCCCAGTGTCCTTAACACACACATTTTACTGGCTGGTGATCCATTGAACCCATGCATTTGTTGGCTAATTCTAATGGTGTAAAATTCATCCTTTTCATATGTATTTCCTATGTATTAATCCCTTTTGTTCCTTTTCTTTTTTGCTCTCCTTTCTCATAGAGCACGCTCGCAGGGCAAGTTTTGCCTCTGCAAGACAGTCAAGCATGGAAACCCCTCCCAACGCCACACCACAACCCTTCAGACAGCCAGTGAGTACAGTAAATCTTCAGTGTTAATCTTCACTGTTAATTAAACGGCACAATCCTGGTTGAGGCATTTAAAAACAATAAATGAGTAAATGTGCTAGCCCCCCTCTCAACAACTGATTTCACAAATGCACCTCTGCACTTATCTGTACTTCCCATAGTAAAGAAATCATATCAGTGATGCTTCACAACTGAGGAAAAACAATTTGACTTTGTTAACAGTGAAGAAAATCTCTTGTTTGTAAATTTTGAAATCTATAGAAGAAAATCTACAATGTAAAACCATGCTTAGAGTTTCTTAAGCCTTTTAGTAAATGATGGATATTCTTGTTGCATTATATATTCCTCTGATGGCTGAGCAACATAAATGCATCTACTTTGTTCTTATGGTCTTTTTTTTATTCCTTTTCCCTTGTTGAATTTCAAGAGCTTTCTCAATCGAAGGTTGAAGGGTTCCATCAAGAGGGCCAAAAGTCAGCCGAAGCTGGACCGGACCAGCAGCTTCCGACAAATGATTTTACCTCGTTTTCGTAGTGCGGACCAAGAGAGGTGAGTAACCTGTAGTAATCGTCTATGCATCGCCTATGTGAAAAACAGTCAGAACAAACATCTGAAATTTACTTGAAACTTATAAAAAAAAAAAGCCTATTTTTACTCGGATAGTGAGACGCTTTAAACTTGGGACACACACACACACACACACGCACACACACACACACACACATCTGTTCTTGCTTGGATGGCTGACATGCATTGAGTGCTATTATAGTGAGTTAACTGTGACTAGCTTATTGCTACCATGAGTAGAAGGACTGTTACTTTGCTGATATTTTACTTAAGTAGAAGTAAAAGTACTGGTGTAAAAATCTACTTCAGTAAAAGTAAAAAGTAGAGTGTTCAGAGTTACAGAGTTCAAACTCAGTTCTCTTGAAAATTCTTGAAAATTTGAAAATTAAATAAAGCGTACAAAGTAAAGCCATATTACTCTTCTCTTCTTTTCTGACTGACCGTTCCCCCTGAATGGCTCCACAGTTGTAATGTGATTTAAAATGTAGTGAAGTACAATACACACACTTAAGTAAAAGTAAAATTGCTGACTTAGGAGTAAATGTACTTAGTTACTTCCACCCTTGTGTCTCACCTATAGCTAGAACACTGCTAGCCTCTCTATCTGGCTTCAAGGTGCCTCTGGGCTCTGCTATTGAGTGCCACTCCTGCTTGTTTTTATGTGGCAGAAATAGATCGTTCCTGGGAATTTGAGCTGCCTTTGTAGGTAAATCTTAAGCTGCCGGTGCGGCTCTGAGGAGCTACCTGACACTCTTCACTGGGGCTGTGGCTTCTCAACCACTTTGACAAAGGCGGTGCTTTGCTGGGCGGAGGGGATTGCCTTTGGTGATGCCTTTGCAGAAGGTGTCTGCTGCCTGCCGGCTCTTCCAGGGCTTTCAGGCAGCAGCTGAACATGCTGAGTTGAGAGAGAGAGAGAGAGAGAGAGAGAGAGAGAGAGAGAGAGAGACTTGTTACAACTGCACAACTTCTTCAACGATCAAAATATAATTGAACAGATGTGGTTCTTAAAAGAGTTTTATAGATATTGGTATTTGCAATTTAGTAAAAAATAAAGTAAAAATGGATTTGCAATGTGAAGACAAATATTTAGTAGCACATTAGAGATAAACTTAAGTTAGTCAAGTTCTTTAGACACAACAGGAACTAACATTAAAATCCATCATATCATGATGGAATCCATCATATTATGTTGGAATTCATCTTAAGACTTTCAAAGTTCTGTTGGACAGTCTAGTAGCTCTGCTAGAATCTTAGACTATGGTTATACTTATCATTTAAATAGGATTTTTATCATCTGATCGTGCCAGGATGCAATAACTTGCAGGTTTAGATGCTCCCACGAGAGATTTTGCTCGCACTGTATCCTGATGAACGAGATCACATCCCAAAGGAGTCTGGTTCATGTTGTGATCAAAATTCTTTCTAGTCTGAGCACAATCCAGTCACAACGCACATATGAGGAATGTACAGAGGTAGAGAGGGAGAGGCGGAGTGGGAAAACGTAACGCTGACATTACATTTTCCTGCTGCCACAGGAGATGCATAATGGACATTTCCAGGCCAGGTGTTGGATGCCCAGAGATCTGCAACGTCTCATTTAGCAAAACACAGGATGAAGTGTAAAAATCCTCTGTGTCATCAGTACAGAAGCTGAATTTAGATGTTAAACACAATGATGCACTAACCCAAGGGTGACTGTAGAGGCGGCAGGTTAGACGGAGGGTGGGGTGAAGGGTTGCCAGGTCTGCGGTTTTCCCGCAGAATTGGGCTACTTTTGAAGTGTTGCCGTGGGTTGAATTTTTTGTCCGCTGGTTGGGTAGACCTGTTTTGCATGCAAATTACATGAATAATATCTATAAATAAAAATCCATATTTTAAATGAAATAATTTATTTATACCCAAATCCTACCAAACTGACTCCAGATCAGCACGTACACACACGCCAACATGCCACCCACGTACACACACACACACACACACACACACACACACACACACACACACACACACACACACACACAGTCTATGACACACACAGCACACACATGTTGCTGGCACACTAAACATTTATGGTGTTACTTTGTAGATATTACAATACATTTGGCAATGATAGCAATGATGTTGGACTTTAAAAGCAGTGTATATGGTTTGGCAGAGGCATATTTTGAGTTCTGGTTTTTGGGCTGGTTTTATTGGCCGTTGGGCTGGTTTTGGGCTGGTTTTGATTGGCCATTGTGCTGGTTTTGTCACACAGACCTGGCAACCCTGGTTGGGTGAGATATGAACCTTGTTTAGAGTATGGGGTACAGATCCAGATTAGGATAAGGGAGCTGTGGGATAGGGATAAGGACCAAGCCGCTATACCAACATAACCAAAATACCAGCAAACTGCTACTAACAAACAGGGAAACACAAAACCAACTAGCAAACAGAAATAGCTCATCTTTCAGCATACTAGCAAACCACTGAATCAGCAATCATAGTACTAACAAAATATATCTGCAAGCATACTACTAACAAAATATATCTGCAAGCATACTACTAACAAACCACATTTCAGCAAACATACCACTAGCAAACAATATAGCAGCTACCATACTGCTAACAAGCAATATATGAGCAAACATGCTACAAGCAAATGCTAACAAACCAATATCATGTCATAGATCTGCAGGACCATCAGACTTACCGACAAACCAAACAATACACCAGCAAAGCAAACCCCAGTACACCAGGAAACATTCCCTACCCTCCAGGATACTTACTTTAGTGACTTTATACTCCGGTCAGTATGTTTTCTCCTCACTGGCTCCCACCACTGCCTCAGACTTCGCCTTCACAGCCTGCTTTGAGTTCTGCCCACACATGCCTAACTCACCTAGTGGTGTTAAAGTTGACTGTGCTATAAACACACGCTCTCCCTCCGCTGCCAACTCAGGATACATAAGCATTTTCCCTTTCATGTGCCTCATGTTCTGCTTCCTCCTATGGCACCGCGAACTCCACAAACCAGACGATCCGCCGCACCTCTGACCGCGATCATTAAGTCTGGCTTTAAATGAGCGCTCGCCGTTTCCTGCAGGATCATCAGCTGTTTCTTTGAATCTACTTTTGCCATTTGTCAGTCTCTGCCCACTCTTAGCTTCCCCGGCGATACACCTGCCCAAAAAATGCCTCACCACTCATTTGCTATCCCTCACGGACACAACCAAGTTTAATAGAGCTGAAATGCACTCGCCTCACCTTTTCAGTGGTCTGGTTCCAGAAGTAAATTTCCCATTCGTTTTCTCCATAGACCCTTCAGAAAATCCCACTATAACGAATTTTAAGCTTTGAACCAAACCAACCAGCAAAAGAATGGGAAATTTACCTGATGTTTCAGCTCTATATCTCCCCTCCTACTAGCTAACAAATTAATTTCTAACATTTGCTCTCAATTGCTGCTGCTAGATACTTCAGCACTTGATTAAGTCGCCAGGTGTATCGTCCTGGGGACACACTCATTTTACATCCTGACGAAATATTTCTAAGAGTAGCTATGCCTGCACCTAAGGGTCCTTACTTACCCCATTGACTGAGATGTTGGGGAGATGGTAGCACATCATAAGTTGCACCTATAATGAGTGTAATTCAGTTTGCCTCCATACTCCACAACTCCCTCCAGGGACCCTGCTTTGACGGCCTTTACACACCTTGCTGCTTCCTCCTGCCGATTCATTTGTTCCACAACCATCTGTCTTTTCCCTGAGTTGCTCTGCTCTATAAAGGTTGTCCTATGATCAGCCCTAATCCTTCCCGCCCTTTTTGCACCTGCACTACAATATCCCTATGAGTGTTGACTGTGCCTGCTGAACTGCTCTCTAACTTCTCTACCTTTTGATATATGCGTCTTATATACAGTCAAGAGGCACATGTGATGAGGCAGCAGACCAAATTACAAACACCACAACTTAAAACCTGGTAGTCTTGACTTCTCTATAAAACTCATAACGATTGGCTCGGATCTCAAAAATCACATTGAAATGACAGGTGTAACTGTAATCTCACAAAGCAGTCCGGAAGGATTTTTGAGTCTCTAGATAGAAGTTGTAATGGCTCCTTTTGCATTTCATGAGAATCGTTCTGGATTGTTTAACTAAAAGGCAGATAAAACCATAGCTGAATACTGAATGTAATAAATAAACAAACGTCTTCTTCTCTCTCACCAGGACACGCCTGATGCAGAGCTTCAAGGAATCCCACTCCCATGAGTCCCTACTTTCTCCAAGCAGTGCTGCAGAGGCTTTGGACCTAGTTTTGGATGAAGATGCCATAATCAAACCTGTCCACTCCAGCATTTTAGGGCAGGAATACTGCTTTGAGGTGTGTCCTTATATCTGTATTCTAACATTTTCATTTTCCCCTTATGTTGCTTCCTTACCCCCAAATTTGTCCTTTTTATCTTCTTATCTCACTGTACATTTCTATAACCATGAATATTAGTAAATGCATGGGCAGCAAATCCAACAGATTAGGGAAAGCTGAGCTACGCCCCAAAATGTATTAATTTAATTTGTTCAAAATGTTCTTAATATGCACAGATGAATTGATATATGTATCCCAGAGCAACCACATTATGTCATGCTCAACATAGTAATGCCATTTCTCTTCTTTTACTTTTTTTTTACGGTGGAACTAAATTCAGTAATCTCACCAGCAAATATTAAGTCAAGGTCATGTCAGTGATGACAGTTTGAACCAAATTTCACTTTTAACAGATTGGGACTTTTATTACATTGTTTTGTTCAGTGGTCTTCATGTTATATCTTGTTATAAATTTACCCGTGATGAAAGAACACAAAGCATATCGAAGCACATAGAGATTCAGGGAAATTTAGATGAATCTGAAATTGCCCCTGAAGTGACCTAATGGTTTAAGGAATATTTCACTTATATTCTATGTACAGGGATTGAATATATGAACTTACAAATACACGTTTGAGTTTATATTTTTCCTCTGCAGGTCACCACCAGTTCAGGGACAAAATGTTTCGCCTGCCGTTCAGCTTCAGAGAGGGACAAATGGATTGAAAATTTGCAGCGAGCGGTCAAACCTAACAAGGTAAAAAAACATTTTTTTTTGCACTTCAAGCTTCAGTAATTGAAAGTTATGCACAATGACTAATGTTGTTTATCTGAACTACAAAGACCTGATGACCTGTTATTGTATCTCAAAATCCTAACCCAAGTAAATAAGGACTATGTAAAAAAATGAAAGAATTCCTACTTTCTTTTCCAGGATAACAGCAGAAGGGTGGACAATGTGCTTAAGTTGTGGATCATTGAAGCCCGGGACCTTCCGGCAAAGAAGCGTTACTATTGTGAGCTGTGTCTGGACGACATGCTGTACGCACGCACCACCAGCAAGCCCCGCACAGACACAGTGTTCTGGGGCGAGCATTTTGAATTCAACAACCTGCCTACCATTCGTAGCCTTCGTTTGCACCTCTACAAGGAAACTGACAAAAAAAGACGCAAGGTAAATGAAGCGTTTAAGTGTCATTCAGATGAATTTAGTGTTCATTCATCTAAAAAAAAAACCCCACTTTAGTTCCACTGGGATAAAGGACAAGCAAAAAACAGTTAATTTGTTATTGTGTGGTTGATTGAGATTTGTTGCAACAGTCCTTAGGTGAAAAAATGAAATCATTTGTAAACACAATCATTTGGGATTTTTTTGTATGAGATCTAGAAAAAGTCTATTCAACCAACCAAATTCCCAGTAAAAAAATATTGTCCAAGACCCATAAATACAACTATACAAAACAAAGGGCTGTTTACACATTAGATTTTTACCTTTATATGAACTGTAAACCTTCAGATCTGAATATTTCTTTCACTGTGATACAATAAAAATACTTAATGTAGATCTCAGACCGAAAATCCATTGTAATTGCTTTTTAAATAAAATTTGGAGCACAACAAAAATGAGCAAAAAGTCCAGGGCTGCACAAACTGTGTGCATGCAATACCAATCACTTAAACATTGTTCCACTGTACTAATTTCCCTATTGAACATGAAGGAGAGATTAGGAAGGAAAAATAACCATTTGCAGTTATTTTCCTACTGCAGGTGCATATTGATTGTAGTCTAGTATGTTAACTCCAGTGCTTGTTTACTTATACTCAATTGGCCAACTAGCCAATCATGTACTCTGTTCTGCCTCAGAGTAATTTAGTGCCAAGCATAGTCACAACTGAATCCTCACAGCGACGTTTAATTAAAATCAACGGATTGTACCTGAAGCAGTCATGTTGCAAATAAGTGGAATCTGTCTTAATTACAAACTTCACAGAACTTTAAATGGCTTTGCAGTGAAGATGTCAATAACTGTACAAGCCATTGCTTTGGATTAAAATGTATTAAACAAATACATTCAACACACCAAAAATCAGTGAACAAAAATAAAAAATACTCAATTTTACAAAGGGAGAATATAGCTTATTACTTACATTGTGTTGAACTCCTCTTTGTGCACGGCACCACACTGCACTGCACCCTAAAAGATTATTAATGAATCTGTTATGTTGTGATTTCTAATGTAGGAAAAGAGCACATACCTCGGCCTGGTCAGCATCCCCATCTCGAGCATCACGGGCAGGCAGTTCGTGGAGCAGTGGTACCCGGTCATACAGTCCAGTGTTCTGGCCAAAAGCGGCGGCGTCGGAAGCGGCAAAGTCATCAACGCCTCGCTCCGCGTCAAGTCCCGCTACCAGACCATGAGCATCCTCCCGATGGAGCTGTACAAGGAGTTTGCGGAGTACATTACCAACAACTACCGAACACTGTGTGCAGTTCTGGAGCCGCTGCTGAGCGTCAAAAGCAAAGAGGAGGTGGCTTTTGCCCTGGTGCACATCCTTCAGAGCACAGGGAAAACCAAGGTAGGAGGTTCATGTGTCTCAGTTCTTTATAATACCTGCTGATCAGTAGGTTTTTGTTGAGAATGGCAGTCAAATCTTGAGAATGGTTTTTATGTAAATTTTCATCAACATCTATATACTGAAAATGACAGGAGGTTATACTGTTATTAGAGATGGGACAATATGCTTATCTCACGATATGATTTGATACACGATACGGGGTTCATGATTCGATACAATCACAATACGATGTAATAAGTAAAAGTTCAGTGACGATAAAGTCTGACTGTGTAGAATTCTGTTTATTTTTGAGTCACAAATCTTTCTAGCGATGGCATTGGCTCGCTACAATGTACAATTTAAACAACAACAATTTAAAAATGTCATTAAAAAGTGCAAATAATTTCGATGAGAGCTTGTGATGGGCAAGCCGTCTCATTTATGATTACTATAGCCGAATAAAATGCATTATATATTATATAATATATAATATTGTGATAAATGTTTTTACCACAATACATATTGTCACATTTTTGTAATGCGATATATTGAATTTCGATATATTTTCCCATTCGTAACTGTTATTTATATTTAACTGAAGTATCAGAAAAAATAACCAGAAAGTGGTGGAGTAAAAAACTTCCCATAGTCCTGCACAACATGATGGGATAATTCTCATAGGAGACAACAACAATGTGACACAAGACAAGAAGTTTGTACAATCTGAATGGACTTCACATAGCGTTTTGATATTTATCCCATGCATCATGTCACAGTGGACAGAGAGGTTTGTTACGCTCTGAACAGTTTCTGGACTGAAAGTATAATTTCTTCCCAGGAGTTCCTGTCCGACATGGCGATGTGCGAGGTGGATCGATTCATGGACCGCGAGCATTTGATCTTTCGGGAGAACACCCTCGCTACCAAGGCTGTGGAAGAGTACCTCAAACTGATAGGTCACAGATACCTCAAGGATGCTATAGGTAAAGCTGGTGCATGTGAACCCAGCTGCTCCTGTTCCCTGAAGGAGGGGAGTATCTGAAACTGAAGGCACATCCCCTACTGCTATGAGTTGTGTCCAACTAGGCAAAAGCATCCTAGTATAAATGAATGTGTTGTTGTTTTATGTTGAGATTATTTGACCTTGAAACATGGCTTTCTCCTTCCTTCACTCTCATTCATTGTGGTGGTTAAATGTTTTTTAATACTTGGTAGTTATCAGACAACCAGACAATGGATTCCAGTTTCATGTGGATTTTAGAGTAATCTTGGGCTAAAGAACAATCTGAATGGCATGAGAACCAATAAGAAATATGCTTTAATAAAAATCTAACTGTGTCACTATTAATTGTGATACAAATTCTTTTTGAGAGCAGCTGAGAAAATTAATGATGCAATGAAAACTAATTTTCTGAACAAATGGAGGACGTGTAAGGACGTGTAAGTTCAGGCAGGACATGTGAGTCATGCTCAGTTTAGAATGATTTCAGTTGATTTCAGCAGTTTCCTGACGCACACCAGTCCCAATCTAACACACTCATATAGCGATCCATTTAAGTCGACTCTCTCATGCTGCTGAACGCTCATGCTGTTGCTGCTGCTTGGTGCTGGAGAAAGCTCTCCCGCCCCTCAGGCCCAGCTGTTCTCTACTGTGCTCTACTGTTGGTTCAGTTCATATGAGCCGCTGCCTGCTAATCTTGAGCAGCAGGGAGCACGTTAAAGAGAAGTGTCAATGGTAAATAGAAATGCGTTGCCATCATATTTCAATAAATATTCAGGGCAAGACTGTTTACTGAGTGAATTTCAAATAACAGATTAGAATTTTTACTGTTTTCTGAGCATAAAATATGGCTAAATGTGGCTGTTGCTTGTATTTCTATTTCTTTAGTTGTTTATCTTATTGTTTATTCAGCTTTTAGCTCATCCACACATTTCATCTCACTGCCATAATCATCTTTTATTCTAGCCATGGAGCTTCATTTCTTTTTGAGTGGATGAAAATTCACAGTTGGGTTTTGCATCTAAGTAAATTTGAAAGGGCTGAAACACCGGTGCAGTTGTTTATTGGATTCCACTTCTAGAAGCAGTTTTTAAAGCTGAACTGTTGTGAAACATAACGACAGTGCGACGTCCATCTTGGCAGGTGACTTCATTCGAGCCTTATACGAGTCTGAGGAGAACTGTGAGGTGGACCCCATGCGCGTCCCGCCGTCGGTCCTCGCTGACCATCAAGCCAACCTGCGCATGTGTTGTGAGCTGGCACTCTGCAAGATCATCAACTCTCTGTGGTCAGTGTGGCCTCATTAGGACTGTCCACAAAACTGTATATCTGTGTTACAGTAAAAGAATGTCTATTTAAAGGATTAGGCTGGTGTTTTTTAATGCATTTCTTACTGTCAACAAATCCTATGAAAATAACAAAATCAGCAATGATTTTGTTTTGCCAACAAGTCTCGTCCATGTAGCCGATGCCCAATAAAGCCATGTCATTGTAGCCATTGTATTAAAAAAATGGTTAAAAACACATCAAAGAGCCATGCTGTTGCTGTGGGCAACATATTTCATCATCACGATGCACCGGGCCAACCTAGTTTTTCCTCAAACAACTTAATAAGCCGGCTGTAAACACGTTTGCAATCTCAGGAAAGTAGTTCCGTATCACTGAAAATAGTCCCCAGCGTAATGAAGAATTTGTTCCCATTTGAATTTGATTTGGTAATAACTACAACAGCCTGACTTTTCGTGGTAACAGTTAGTGATTTTTAAAATTGAAACTATGTCTTTGTGAGCTGTATTTAAAGGTTTTTAGCTTACAATTGGAGCCAATGACTTCCGGGTTGACGGCTAAAAAGGGAACGTGGGAAGTCAGAAAGTAACGGGAGTAGAGCAAACTCGTTGATTTTGTTATTTTCATAGGATTTGTTGACGGTAAGAAATGCATTAAAAAACACCAGCCTTATCCTTTAACATGTGACTTCAGAAAATTGACTTTTTGTTTTTATTTTGTTAATATTGATCTTTAAAGATTCTTCACATAAAGCAAAATTTTGGGCCATGACAAAAACTATGCAAGCTTTCCTCTTCAAAAATGATTTTGAATACCAAATTTGTGCCCAATGCTTCAAATTTCTTTGATACATGCAATAAAATCATCAACAGCATGTCAGACTGTTTGAAAAAGCCTGCATATGCATATTTCATATTTAGAATAAAATGTGTAAAATGTGCCCAGTATTTCAATGTTCCATATATTTTAGTCTCCTAAACTTGCTGAAATTCCTTCTCCGGATAAACCAGCGGCTTTTATTTTACGCCTCACCTTGACAACGGGTAATGAAATCCAATTCTTGCTTCAGCATATTTCCCCGGGAGCTGAAGGAAGTCTTCGCCTCGTGGAGAGCCAGGTGTGCCGAGCGCGGAAGGGAAGATCTGGCCGACAGCCTCATCAGCTCCTCCCTCTTCCTTCGCTTCATGTGCCCCGCCATCATGTCCCCGTCCCTGTTCAACCTGACGCAGGAGTACCCCGCCGAACGCACCTCCCGCACACTGACGCTTATTGCCAAGGTGATGCAGAACCTGGCCAGCTTCAGCAAGTGAGTCACCAGCTTCCTCCGTCCCGCTACGCCAGCTAGAACATTAAATCTATTTGATGCAGTTCATTTTTAGATTGGCATAACTTGACACTCTTGGTAGGTGGGATGCATGTCACAGACTGTCATCGTGGAAATAGGGGCTGGTGATTTTGACTGCTATGGTATAAACCTTAATTTATTGGACAAATATTGCAACGAAACTGTTACTCATCTAGAAAAAGCTCCAAAAATCTTTCAACGGTGATGCACACTCTTCTCTGTTTGGAAGAGTTTGTTGGTGTTTAAGAGTTGCAAACAAGTAGAAGATTTTACATTTTAGGAATGTTTGATAATATACTCAAAATGAGCATATATTTAATACAGTTTAGTACAGTCTCTATCTGACCAAGTACCTTTGGCACCCTGAAACGTTAAAATGTGCCAGAAGCAGTCATATTCATTTGATATGAATTAAGATTGACTGCATGAACTTGAAGCTCGAAGTCATTACATCATCATTACACACAAAATTAATAAGGTGCAGACACAAAATAAAAAGTGAATCGCTGTCCACTTACTTTTGGAGTTCACAGTATGTAACAGTTTTCATTTGACCTCAAAGATTTCAAAACTCTTAATCCTATAAATGTAAACTGTAAACATTAGACACTTCCCCTTATATATATATATACAGTATATGTCCCCTTCTTATTCTCTATCTTAACTTGTCATTACCTTACCTGTCATTATTGTCTGTCTTCTAAACTGTGCAGATTTGGACCCAAGGAGGAATGCATGTATTTCATGAACGAGTTCTTGGAGATGGAGTGGGGCTCCATGCAGCAGTTCCTCTACGAGATTTCCAACATGGAGACTGGAGGAAACGTCGGGGGGTTTGAGGGCTACATTGACCTTGGCAGAGAATTGTCCATGCTCCACAGCTTACTATGGGAAGTCATGGGCCAGCTCAGCAAGGTAGGTGAAAGAAGAAAAATGTGTTACTGAAATATCAAATTTAACCAAACATTAAATGCAATATCTTTGTTTCTCTCTCTCTCTCTCTCTGAAGAATATAGAGAGGTTGCCTCTAGAAAAGGCTCTGGTTGTCCTCTAAAATGCATAATTATGAAAGAACATGAAGTCCTGCTGTTTGCTATCACACTCAGGATGATCATTAATCATTTGAACTACACTGAAGCAGAGGTGGAACAAGCACTTAAATCAGTGACATTTTACTCAAGTCAAAGTAAGAGTACTTGACAAGAAAACTACATGAAAATTGATGATATTTTGTGCCTTTCCCCAAATTGTCTCCCATAAGTTAACACAATGGTCGTTATGATCAACCGCAGGTTTAAGGATTGCTATTGTTTAATAGAAATGACAGACTGATGGGTAATGGTTAGTAATATGTTAGTAATAATAATGTAGCTTTTTGTGCCTGATAAGTGACTTTCTATAGCACTACATTGAGCTATTGACTCCCTGCCTGGTATTTTTAACTGATATATGTATATATGATACAATATTTGTTGTGGTGATTTGTTACGTGTTTGAATGTACTTTTATGTCATGTGGTTTTATTTATTTTGTGTTTATTGCTTTATTATGCATTTTATTGTGTGTTTTTGCTGTAAACCCGGTCTGCAAACCATGTTTCCCTTACAGGACAATAAAGTTGAATGAATGAATGAATGTTGTAAGCACATGTGCATAGGAAGCTTGGATTCCTCGACTCATCTTTTTGTATCACAGGATGCAATTCTTAAACTCGGACCCCTCCCCCGGCTGCTGAATGACATCAGCGTCGCCCTGAGGAACCCTCAGCTCCACATGCCAGCAAATCACCAGCCGGACAGACCCAAGGACAGACTCTTCTCCCGGCCCTCTTTCAACCGTCTGATGTCCTCAGACTTCCAAAGCCTTATGATGCGAGACTTAAACAGGTGACTTCTTGTGATCGGATGTGTGCTTTGTTACGTATTTTTGTTGGTGATCTCTTTATGGTATTAAGTTTCCTCGACACGTGACATTTGATTGGCATGTCCCCAAATTCAATGATTACATTGTACAGATGGGTGGAATCACAAATGGAGCACAAAAAGGCCAAAAATATACTATAATAAACAACAATGTGAATAAATAAATATTCAATAGTTCAAAACACGATACTGGTACATTTCTCAGAGTGCATAATGATACTGATGATACCGTTCTTTAGGCCTTTGAAGTATTTTATCAATGAATAATTGCCGGCACCATCTGTTTGTCCCCAGACTCACTTGCCCAAACCTCTTTCCACAATGTGTTTCAATTCATTTCCGTGCTCTGATATTGCCAAGAGACACTTTCTCTCATTACAGCCTAATTGTTTGAGTAAGCATTCTTTAAGTAAGGGTAGTGAGAGCAGCTATATCACAGGTCCCCACTGCAGCTATTTTGTATTCGCCATTATGAGTCCCTCCCACCAAGCATTTGTCTTTTGGGAACACAAATGGCGGGAGTGAAAGCAGCCATGGATGTGCTTGATGTGGCACCCATTGTTTACCAAGTGGAATTACTTAAGTCATTTAAAGCTATAGTTTCCTAGACTACATTTTCTGACCATATAATACTTTCACTAGTAACATAAAACAGTAGGTAGGATAGGAGTCAAATCTGGCTTGGGGCCACCTGTCCTGTAGAAAGAGAATACATCTAAAAAAAAAAACACATTTGTGGATTTGAAGACCTAATTTGAGAAATCTGAAGACAAATGCAACCAAATCCACATCAGATGATATGGAAATGGAGATTCAACTGTAAATAAATGCAAATAAATGCAAAGAAACTCAATTGTTTTTGACGTAAACATGCACATTAAGCACTTCAAATGCAACTTTTATTGTATATTATTCTTGGAAATATGTTTGTATACTTGAAGATAAAAGGTAAGATATTTGTATACTTGTTTATATATGATCCCATTGATTAACCCCCAGTCTGACTGTGTTTGCTCCGGCTCTGCAGCTCGATAGACATCTCCCGCCTGCCCTCCCCGACGACTGGAGTATCAGCGGTGGAAGCCCTCTCATCTCATCTCAACATGAGGCGTCACGCAGAACGAGACCTCCGCTCGTCCAGGGAAGTCTTCTACGTGACCCGCCCCCCGCTGGCTCGGTCCAGCCCCGCATACTGCACCAGCAGTTCAGACATCACCGAACCCGATCCAAAGGTACGCCGTCTAAATGATGTCAGACTTGACCATAAGTGGCGAGTTTGTTCACGTATTTGTTTATTTTGAGTCTGGTTATTTTGTCATGATGTGAAAAATAGGCATCGCAATTCTCTAGGAGTCCCCATTGTTTTGCGGGATTCTAGATTGTGGTAGTAGTTTAATAAAAGTCCTTACATATTTGTAGATTTTCAGTGACTTAAAAAAATTATATATAGTTATATCCGTCGATTCTGAACTTGATACTGCAGCCTTTGAAGCCTTGTCCGCAATGTTCTGAACATGTCTGAGGCCTGAGGAGCAATGAATTTAATGTAGAATATGAGTAATACATTATATGATAAACAGATTGTTGGCACATTCACATCAGAAAATGATATATTACGTGATGTGAATCTGATATGACTGTGGTATTAGACTGTTATGGGCTTGACAATCAACTCAGAAGTACGCGCTCCACTTCAGTTTGATTGCACTGTTGTGCAACTCAATGAATTCAAATTATGTCTGAGGGACATTTTTTTGTCTCTGATCTACTTGGAGTCCTCAATTTGATCAGTGATGAGGAAATTACAGAAATGTGTCGTAAATTTAAATAACAGGAAGATATCTTCTGAGAGAGGATTTTTGATTGATCTTTAGGCCATAATAATAGGTTTTCATTTGATTCATTCAATCATCAAAACCTTTTTCAATTCTTTCCTTGTAATAAAAATTTCAATATATTTCCTCAGTGATGGGAAGTTTTTTGTTCATGTAATGATTTTTAGGATGGAAGACATATTTCATTCTCAATTGATTTATTGAGGTATTAATACAAAGAATGCCTGTATGTGACAGCTAATCATGTGTTTAAATCTAATTTTAAACAGTAAATAGTTTACTTACAGTTCATTTGTATCTCTTATAAACATTAGAGCAAAATGGACATGCATTTTGAGGTACAGTGGGTTCTGAAAGTTGGAAAGAGATTATTTTCCAAAATAGCTGAAATAAATGTTACCTTTTTGTGCTTTCTCTAAGGTCCACAGTGTGAATAAAAGTGTGTCTATGATGGACCTTCAGGACTCCCGTATGAACAGCATTTCCAACCTAAACTCAGTGGGAGACATGCTCACCTCCTCTCAAGCCTCCATTGCCGGCCTGGGCCACAGCTTCGGAAACCTCGGCGGTCCGCTTCGTATGGGAGGGCATATGCCCGCAGGCTCAGCGGGCTCCGGCTTGAGGCTGAGCCAGATGGGCCACATAGGGGGGCCCACCGAATCCCTCTCCCAACAGCAGCAGCAGGCAGCAGCGGCCATGCACTTCCCCCTGTCTTTCCAGAACCCTCTATTCCATCTGGCCGCCCAGAACTCCCCGGCTCAGTCTCAGCAGCCTCCCCCTCCTCTCCTGCTCGCCCCGGAGCCTGAGAACGGCCACCACGACTATCAACCAGCCTTTGGCAACAGCGCTTTCTCCCGCAGCGAGGACTTGTCCGCCCTGCGGGCACAGAGCAGCCTGGTGCAGCCCAGCATCGTCCACTCACACAGCTACAGTGATGATTTCACCCGGCAGAATCAGAGCAACGACTACGCTTGGCACCAGCTGTCACTGCAGGTGCAGGTAGGTATCTGTTAGTTATCTGTGCAGTCAGACTATTCTGGAAAGTGCATCTGCAATTTTGTCAAATGTGCCACATTTGTGTTTGTAATAAGATGCAACAATATTTTTCATTCACAAAACCTTCCTTTGCTTAACAGGTTTACCTTCTCATTGATCGCAGCGAAATATTAAGTGTAAAACGAATCAATATGTTCTTAAATAAGAACCACCAATCTCTGCAATCCAGTTTAGCATTATATTCAGGTCCCAAATGAAGGAAATACTCGCTCCAGGATCTTCCATAAGTCCTCAAATGGTAGACAGAGATCTGGTGACTGAAATGGCCGTGGCAGATTGTTAACATCATTTTTATAACCATTAAACCATTTAGTGACTGCTCACAACCTATGAATGGGGGAATCTAACTTGTAAGGGACTGCTGGATAGGATAGAAACGGTTCTTCATATGAAGGTGATCACTCAGAATGGTATTATGCTCTATATTTCAGCTCCCTACAAGGTGGAGAGCTTCAATATGTTGGTTTGTCCTTTGACATTTTTGGGGGACAGCATTCATAGACTTCCATTCATTTTGGCTGTTGATTCAGTTTCATTCACTTCATATCTGTGGCTGTTACCTCTGGTGCTATCTTCGTAGCATTTAGCATACTTCAGGTCGCTTTCCAACTCTTCATGGACTGACAGTTGTGCATTTAGTGCTTGAGACCAGCTGTTGTCAGTGTTGTTGGTTGCTTGGCTATCATGGCTGTCATATGTTGTGCAACTGTGTCGAGTTATTTCCCCACTTATAAAGAGAGACAAGACCGTTGGCTAGAGGCCATTAGGAGAGATCAACTTCTCGCCTTTGCAGCAAGCGTTCAGTCTCAGATAAAGGTGCCTCGGATATTGTACTCAGATAGTAGGTTAGTAGGTTTTGACTGGTAGCTAAACACAGGTCTGCATCACAACACAATGTTATACCATGTGAATCAACAAGAAGTAAAAATGTATAATTTGTGGCAGGCATGATGATTTATAATTAACAATAATTACTAGGCCTAATTAATCATTATGGCGTGACAGTCATATTGTGGTCTGTGATGTTATTATAATGTTCATAGCTGCCAGTTAATTTGCATCATAAGCTATATAAAGCACACTAACACAGGGAAGAGTGACAACCCACTGAGCCCAGACTAAGTTGGTTAACTTACCCGCCTGGTAAGCAGGAACAACGTTTTATATGGGCGATTTATTTACATTTTATTGTAGAGTCTGTTGCTTGTGTTGTAGGCATGCTGCTGATTGATCTGTCCTTGTTCATCAGGAGTTTCTTATGTGAAAAATACGTCACAAGCTTTTCTGATTGCAGGGATAGTTTTTAATTGTAGGCTTAGCTTAACAGGAATCTTGAATGTCATGTAACTTTTCCAGTTTATTAAAATAGAGTGCAAATGATACGTATTGCATGACAGTTTGGGGCATGCAGTGTGGATGCCATGCACTTCACAATTCATCCCCTCTGAGACTAGGATCATGGATAGGCCTAAGCAGGTTCATTGGGTCTTTTTGGTTTTTGCCGTGTGTGTGATGTCATCAGCTTAGCCTAGATGTTGGAAATTACTGGAAACTGTGAATGTGTAATTGATGTACTTGGGTTTGATATTTTGAGCTATTATTGGTCAGCTTCATTGACAAAACAGGTGACGAGCCTGAAACTAGCACTAAGCTAGATTTCTACTTTCAGTATTTTTATTTGAAAAACAAAGCAATTATCACATTACAAAAATTGTTAGCCAAGCCCAAAAAAAGTTTGAATGGACCTAATAATGCAGCTGCATGTTTTCAGTAAATTTCCTCTCCATTATGCAGTTGTTTTTGTTTTAGCACTTACCCAGATACAATACAGCACAGTATTATCACTGCTGGATTTAGCAAGTGTTTGATAGGGAGAGTCGCTGCCAAGAATTCATGTTCTGGTTGCTCACATGTGCCCAGATTTTTAACAACAGTTGGACTGTTCTGGGACAAAATCTTCCTGAGCCACATTGCTCAGAACATTTATAGCTTTGGTGTTAGTTCTGAGTTTGATTCCATAATTTGCCCACCAAGCAGGGCGACAAAAATGTTTGAATGAATGGCTGAATTCAGATCACTTCTTAGCCCATGCGGTACTTTAGATGTTGGTCAAATTTCATGCTATAATGGTATAGCCTACTTTCTTTAGTTGCAGTTACAAAGCTTGCATCCAAACAATATAGAAAATGTTTACAAGATGGCCCTTTCCCCAGCAACAGAGTACGCTAAGCTAACACTAATGTAAGGGCAACAAGCAGATTCCACTGCACATCAGCTTCTTTGGAAGAAAACAGGAAGAAAACAGTGAATCTTTCTTCATTCTTACTAATGTAAGGGCATGTCTGAGTAGGGTGGCCACCGGCATGACCCCTGAAAGGAGGACAGCTCTGCAGGGCAGGCAGAGTGGGTAATCAACACAGCTACAGCTACAGCTACAGCTGCAGCTACGGTGTGTGTTTATACCACAGATTGTAAAAAATTCCCATACGTATCAATTTGGCTGCTGCACATGCACACACACAAAGCCCAAAACAGGTCAGAGGTGATGTTGAAAAGAAGTATGAAATCAATTTTTCTATGGTAGTGAAGTCTAGGTTTCCTTATTAAAGTTACTTATTGAAACAGGGGATGAAACCCCAATAGAACAGCTGCATCTGGATTACTGTGGTGTGCCAACAGAAGCTGCTCTAACCTGACATCCAGGGCAGAGCTAAGCCTGCAGGTTCTGGACTCACCTGGTTCATCCTACTTATCTATCCTATATATCTAATAAATTGAATGGAACAGCTGAATTGATTGGAACTGATTTAAATTGAATTATTATTGCATTTATATATATAGTTTTATATATATATATATGTATATATATGTATATATATATATATATATATATATATATATATAGTTTATCTACTGTATTATCACTAATAATGTGTCCGGCAGGAGGTTGTGATGGAGGAGAGGGGGTTCAAGAACCAGACTGTCTGGTCTAATGCTGGACGACTAGCCACCTGACTTCTGAGGACACTGGTCATATATCAGGCTTACACACACAATAGCAACTTCTAGCAGATCACAAGGGCTAGTCAGCACCCTTTCAGTCCAACTTATTTTAAAGTGCTTTGATCCCAACCTTGTTAAAGTCAAGTGAACATAATTGTATTAATTAGATACTTTGCTAACTTGCTAGCAACTGGAAGACATACTGTGCTATGTAGGCTGCAGACGCTCTCCCTGCTGACACAAACAGCCTAAATCAAACAAGCTGGTTATGCTGGTGGTCAGCAAATTTTGGGCGCTGTTATGCTGGTGTTAGCTGATCTACCAGCATCAGCATTCTCATTTACCACATTATCCAGCATCAGACCATCTCTGCCCAGCCAAGAGCCGCAAAAGACCAGCAGTGCCCATCTAAAACCAGCTCAGACCATCAACCAGCTTTGGGCTGTTTTTGTTTGGCTGAAAAAACAGCTGTTGGTCAATAGAGCACAACAGTGTGTCAGAGTTTTGGATTTAAATGGGTGATTTGGTTCTGTGGTGAAGTGAACTGTGTGTTAAATTTTAGCTTGGCTTCAAGTTGATTTTATAATCAATTATATTACTGATATATTACTGATACTGCTGATGTTATAGATACTTTGACACCCCAATGAGCTTAGGCTTAGAGCTCCTAGAGACAGATCTAGATTAAAGACAAAAGATTGAGCATTTCCAGGCATGACCTGTAAATTTTGAGCAAATTGCTTGATGAAATACATGTGTGATTAGCAAATTTCGTAACTTCTTGTAATACACAGCTGAACACACATTATGTTATGGCAGCATTGCTGATTTGTTTGATGGAGTTTGGTATGATTTCTGTATTTTGGAGAGCATCTTTAATGAGCCCGGAATATCAGTTGACCTTTTGCCTTCAGTGTGATGGTGCGCTCAGTGGCTGCTGAACTATCACGCCGGTAGCTTTACTACAATAAGTCTGTGTAAAATTACAGTACATTATGATACTGTCACTTAGTCTTGAGCTATTTCTATCCTGCTGCGTGGGTGCTAATGGAACAAGCAAAACAAGCCTTTCTTTTATTATAGCTGATAGGTTTGTCAGGACTGTGCTTGATGAATTTATTTTACAGCATTTTAATTAGAATGCTAGAATCTGTCTGTCTATCTATCTATCTATCTATCTATCTATCTATCTATCTATCTATCTATCTGTCTGTCTGTCTGTCTGTCTGTCTATCTATCTATCCTATCTAAATTATAATTGTTATTTTTAGTATTGCTATTATTATTGCTACTATTATTTCTGATTCAGTCCATTTTGAGATTTAAATACTTTCAAAATTATGACTTTTTCCATGTCCTGTAGAAAATGTATTTAGTCACCCTCATCACCAGAATAAAAATGAGTTTTATTGATTATATCTAGTCCAGTCACGTCTAGCTTCATCATCATCTTCCTAATTTCTTTGTCCCTTGTCTGTCACCTTGTCTTTTCCTGCCAGGAGTCTCTCCAGCAGCAACTCATGATGGGAATGACATCTCAGACAGGCACCGGGACCGGCACGCCCGCCTCTCTGGCCACGCCTCCTACTACTGTCCATCCAGTCCGCCAGTCCTCCATGGCCCCCCCGCAGCACCTGAAGTCGCAGCGGTCCATGAACGCTGCAGCGACAGCCACGCCTCCCAGAGCGCGTCCCCAGAGCCGGAACGTCCTCCTCGAATCTTCAGAATCAGGTTTTGGTGGCGGTCAGCAAATTTCACGGCAATCTCAACAGCAGCAGCAACATCAACATCATCAAC
The DNA here is from genome assembly GCF_048128805.1 of Centroberyx gerrardi. Lineage (NCBI taxonomy): Eukaryota > Metazoa > Chordata > Actinopteri > Beryciformes > Berycidae > Centroberyx > Centroberyx gerrardi. The sequence goes on from NC_136015.1 coordinate 14,862,337, forward strand.
AACAACTACATCAACAACAACTACATCAACAACAACTACAACAACAACAACAACAGCAACAACAACAGCAACAACAACAACAACAACAACAACAACAACAACAACAACAACAGCAGCAGCAGCAGCAGCAGCAGCAGCAGGAGTCACAAGTCACAGACAGTCCGGCTCCTGGGCTGCCGTACCAGACGAGCTCCGTCAGAGAGAACCAGGGCCCGCCAGCCGCCGCAGACGAGTCCACAGACACGCCGACGAAAAGCACCAAGAAGCCTCAACAGGCACAGCTGCAGCCTCCACAGCAGCATCTGCTCAAGCCAGTTGTCAACAAACAGGTCACTCTGACTTAAAGCTTTTTATTTACAGTAAAGTGAATATAGAAACAATTCAAGACAGTATACACATGAAACGAGCTGGCTACATTCTGCTGTGCCTCAGTCTGTATATGCTATTATATGAAATGTTTTCCATTTTAAAGACCCCATGAAATGAACTCACATTACTTTTACTTCCTGGAAAACACAGTATCTTTAATGGTGACCTCATGCTGCACCAGTAGGGGTAAATATCCATTTCTAACCAATGAAACCATCAGATTTTTGACCAATCCCGCCCCTCCGCACCCCTCCCATCATATAAAATTGCCTTTCTCTCCCTGACTCGTTTTCCATTGGTTTACCATGCCATTTCATGGGGTCTTTAAATGTTGACATGGGAGAAAGCAAAAGCAGGGTAAAAGCCCAAGTCAATGAAGACTTATCTTCAGTGGACTTAATATTTGGCTCATGTGTTTGTTTGACACATAGAGATTTTAAAGGATTATCCTGACATTTTGAATTTTATTCTGTTGTAGTCCGTTTCGAAGTTGCCACATTGTGGTGAAAAGGTTTCAGCATTTGTCCTTCAGTTATTCTACAAGGGCTTGATCTCATAGTTGGCGTTCCTTATTATTTGTTAGGAGTGCCTGTTGAAGAAATTCACTTCATTAAAATTCAGTTGTCGGGGTATTTGAAGAATGAAATGAAAGCATGAATGGTGTGTGTTGTTGTTGTTGTTGCAGGGTTCTCAGTCTACCTTGAACACCCCCACCCTCAACGAGCGGACAGTAGCGTGGGTGTCCAACATGCCGCACCTCTCTGCTGACATCGAGAGCCTGCGGCCGGACCGTGAGGGCCAGCTGAAGGAGTACTCCAAGAGCATGGATGAGTCACGACTAGAAAGGGTCAGCCCATGTATAAGTATCCCCACTTGCAGCCTATGAATAGTTTAGTTAAAAAATAGCCAGAAATTGTTAATAAAGGCATTCTTCAACAGTATTTTTGCCAGACCAACCCAGACCCAAGCATGTAAGTGAAAATGAGTTCAGGCAAAAATATAAAACTGTTTGGATTATTTGACTTACGTAAATAGCCAGAAATCATGGAACATGACACACAGCATGCTCATGTTTGCCAAATATATGATATATGATCAACTTATACCAAAGGATATACCAAAGGGATGAGAGAGACAAGAGATCTGTCCAGCTTTCTCTGGACAGAGCTGTTTAGGAGACAGTTTGTATTTCGCTCTGAAGTTTTGAGTCCTCACATCCTATGCGTGAAGATTTCCCATCAGTGACCAAAACCCAACAGCAGAATTTCATTTGGGCACTGAAGGTGAATCTACAGTGTCTCAGTTAGGGAGGATGGGACGCTCTGCTCTGTTAAGACGGGTGTATTTTTACATAAACGTCTTGCCTAGTGTTGCTTTAATTGGTACATGTAGGAGTGGCCTATCACATAGCAGCGTATAACTCAAGTTTGGTGGTAATGGGATCACACTGCTTCATTACATGTGGTGTTCCTTAATTCTTGGACACATACTGTTTTTTATATTTACCCCCTTGGCCATAGCATTTCTCCTTGCTATTCCTTACTGCTATACTGATGATATGCAGCTACACAGTATCTCTCTGTTAAACCAAATGATCCTAGTGAGTTGCCAGTATTACATGTATGTAATCAAGCTGATGTCAAACTGATGTCAACTGCCAAAACCACTTTAAATTTAGACAACATGAGTCCTGCTTGTCCATCTGTACACAAATTCTTCAGCTGCAAGCAGCAGTTTATCAGACCTTTTTCCAGAGTCATCATACATGTAAAACCCATGCTAAGCTGCCACACACTTTCAGCCCTTGTATGTGACACTTTAGAGGCAAAAATATCTTCTCTTCAATAAATTGCTACAAATACCAGGCCAGTAGTGGGGTGACACTGTTTCCATAGGGTGCGCCATATTGCAATTACAGATTGGAGCTTTGAATGAAACATGAATGAGTTGGATCATGGTTGTTGTTATGCATTTATGATTTGATAAATCATTCCTACACTCGTGCCTAGACAATTAGATGGAAGGGAGAAACAGATTGCCTGTGCATTAGTTATTGCACAGCGTTGTGATTACACACATTTACGCCTAGAGCCGTCCCACTGCAGTTCTGTCTGCCCATTCGCTCCCACATGCTGCTCAGCATGAAGCAACCTGCATCACACAAGTTCTTTCAAGCGCCCATGTTGATCAAATGGCTCATCAAAATTGTGCCTCGGATTCAGGAATATTGCTGAATGCCAGTTTACTCCTCTTTCAGGTGCGGGAATATGAAGAGGAGATACATTCCTTGAAGGAGCGGCTGAAGATGTCTCACCGCAAACTTGAAGAATATGAGCAGAGACTTGTCTCACAGGAGCAGCAGACTAGCAAGATCTTGCAGCAGTATCAGTGCCGCCTGGATGACAGTGAGCGACGTCTAAAGCAGCAGCAAATTGAGAAGGACTCGCAAATCAAAGGCATCATAAACAGGTGATATATCAGTTAGTTCTCAAGCTGAACTTTGCTTTGACTATCACATCAAACTTGTCACACAAAGTTCTACAGTTTGAAACTTTTTGCAATTGAGTTGCAAACAAATTGCTGCTACGTTGCAGGGGGAGTTACACACCACCACCAAAACAACAACAATAATAATAATGCAATTTTTAAAAGCACACTTTTCATTAAAAGCAAAACTCAAAGTTCTACAGGAAAAAGATCATTAAAAGCAGGTGAAATACAACAGGAAAGAAAATGAAATAAACAATGGGGTAAAAAGAAGTGGGCAGCTATTTACTAGTTCACAGAAAATGCTTTTTTTTTTTCTTTTGCTGTGTAAAAGGCCCAGTGAGTGCGAGGTGTCATCAGGTGGTCAGGGGTGGAGCTTAGTCCTGGGGGCTTGGAGGTGCAGGCCATTCAATTAACCAATTGAATTTGTGTGCAAGTTAGACTTGACTGTAAATCAGTCATTTATTTATTTGATGAAATGTGAACGGATCTCAGCTCAAGGCAGTTCAGATGGAGCTTTGCAGGAAAGCTGTCAGGACAGCTGTATCTCAAAAGTGAACGTAGCCAGAAATAAGCAAAGACCTTAATTTCACCAAATGGCCACATTTTCCTATACAGTAAATTTGAAGAGAACCGGCTTCATCATTCTATTTTTGTGAACCGGTGTGTTTGTCTCTGTTGTCAGACTCATGGCTGTGGAAGATGAGCTGAGAGGGGGTGCCATTCCTGAAATTAAGCCTCGAATCCTCACAGACCAGGTTCGTGCTTGTGTCTACATCTTTTATTATCCCCATTTCAAACACCAGTAGCCAAAAACAGCCAAAAAACAGTTTGCATCCTCCTCATTATGTCCAGAGATTACAGTATTTGCCAAAATCGGTGCTACTCAGCTGCAGGGCAAAAGCTCGTGATTGTCATAAACTGCAATAATTCCTGACTTTTATCTCTCAAAAATGGGTTTGTTCCACATCCGAAATGATATCTCACTTTTTAATACACATACTTCCAAAGCAGCGGTATAAAATAAACTAATCTAAGACTGGGGAGAAAAAGAGGCATGAAAACCACAAACCTTACCTTAAAAATGATATAGCGAGCCTGTGCTTGACTGATGGAAGGAATCACTTTATGGAGCTCAGCTACTCTAAATAATGACATTTATATACAGAGGTTAATCCAGTTTGGTCAAGCAATAGCCTGTTAAGTCCTCCAACGCTGAAATGGAGTATTATATGCCTATCACAAAACGTATTCATCAATACAAAACCTTGACTGACATCAGCGTTGTGTAACTCATCTGTCTCAAGTCGGTATTGGAGCTGAGTCATCATCAGCAGCGTCACAGTAATGCTCAAAATCAATAGAAGGCCCGGCTTCATGAATACCTCTAGTGGGCCGGGTCGTGACGCAGATGTATGTCATGACGCAGGCGAATACGCTGCGCATGTTATATTTACACAGACAGTATTCAGGAGCAGCACCATTTGCTGTCCTTGAAATCCACCGTCACCTCCTACATTCAGGCTATTTTCCTCAGCTCACAATGCCAAATGCAAAATCGCCTCCTGAAAATAATTTCTGCTGGGTCTACTTTTTGTGTTTGTGTGTGAGATTGCAATTTTCTTTACACCAGATTTTCAAAGCAAATATGAGTGATGAGAAGAGACTCAAACTCCAGACAGATTATGAACTCCGATCTCAATTAACTTTGCAACATAATTATCTTTGTGCAACACAATTTAGAGTCTACTAAAGGAGTTTTATGTCAGCAGAATTAGTTTAGTAAGCCAGCCTTGTTGGCTCAAAGCGCTGCCACAGCTTCGAGATAGATTTTAGTTTCCTGTATAATTATTATTTCCCTAACTCCCTCTTGATACAGAATCTCACAGTACATGATGTCCCATTAAAGAAGAATACTAGTCCAATTAAAAGTTCATAAATGCTATTCCTGCAGAGTGGGACAGCCCAATTAATATTTGCGAGCATGAACAGCTCTCTCCCAAAGCCAGAAACCTGACTTTAACCCGTGAGGTCATCAAGATGCAAATGGAAATATCTAATTAGCATCTTTTTTCCCCTTCAGTCTATCAGCCACGGCTATGGTGGCCACCCAGGATCCTGACTGCCAGATGACAAACGAGCACAGTTCATGATGGTCTAAGATAAAGAAGACTGATTCTGACCCTCCTTCAAAACCCAATTAAGAGAAGCTCTGCAGTGAATCCTGTCTAGGTCTTCCTCAGAAACCAGCAGGAGGATTGGAGAGTTTTTCTTCACAACATTCTTACAAACTTTGCACATATTCAAACTTTGCCTGTACCAGAACTTGACAATCAGTTTAGTGTGAGGAGCAATGTGTGCAGTGCGTTGTCTGCATATATTGACTGAAATATAAGCCAATGGCAATATTCAACCTAATGAGTTTCTTTATTTAAGCAGAAGTAAGAAGAAATATGTAAAACGTTGGGGATGAAGATGGATTAATGATTTTCCTGCCACAGGCAGTGCACCTGGTTCTCACTTTAAGTGGCTGGAGGCAAAATGTCAAATAGGCTTTTACAAGCACATTTACCCCACGGCGATGCCTATGACAAGCAACAAGCACGCTGTTAAATCATTTGCTGTCTACGATGCTCAAGGCCCAAGTAAACAGCTGTGTTCAGAAAAATTAGAAAATATTATTTTATTCTGATGAAACTATTTAGAAACATATTTTCATTGAGCAGATATTTTCTCTTATAAAATGGGTATTATTATGATTTGCAGCCTTTATTGTACAGCAATCCCATTTTAGTACAAATCCCATTCAGTTACGGTATAGCTGCTTTAAATATAGCTAAAATATAAAATATCTCAATCATTATATTTTCTGTTTGTGAAGCCTGAACTGCAGTCTCTTGAATTTCAATGTATCTCAAAATCATATTTAGCTAGGACAATAATTTTATTATTAAAAAAAAGTATTATTATCTAGCTAATAAACCTTTTCTAAACAACAACAGTAAGTGAGTAATAATGGAAATACTTCTAAATTAATTTAAGCTTAGAATGTAGCTCATGGACTTTCTAAAAAGTTGTGCTACCGTTTTAGCTTAATATCGTGGATCCTAAACAGTAACTTCCCTCTGCTCCGCCTCTGCTATATCTCCTCAGACAAGAAACTACTCATTTTAAATTTGCCTCATTATTACCAGTGGAATTAATTGTGATTCTAAGTATTAATTCAGTAATAATAATAATAGACTTTATTTATGTAACACTTCAAAACGGTGATATAAAGTGCTTTACAAATAGTATAGAAATACATAAAAGCCCTGACATGACTGAAAAGCAGGGTTACAGTAGAATAAAACAGGCAAATGCAGTGAGAATATAATAAGTAAAGTAAAGTAAAACACGCCAGCTCATAGAAAGTTATAAGATCTGAGATGTAGTACGGGCCTAACCTAGCCAAGCCTTAAAAGTTATGAATGAAACATTTTCATTATTTATCTTATTAGCTTTTTCTTGTTAGTTTTATTGTACAGCACTTTGTAACATTGTTTTGAAAAGCGCTATATAAATACAGGTCCTGATGATTATTATTATTATTATTATAATTATAAACATTATGTGCAACTGGAAACAAATCATATATTAGCAAGTAGTGAATTACTCATCTATTGTGTTTAGCGTTTATTCTGAAGCATAGATGTGCAACAGTTCTGCATGTGCTTTTTAAATGCGAGGAAGAGTAAAACAGTTTGCTGTTTTTTCAGAATGTCAAAGTATAATAAGTATTCAGATATCATACAATTGTACCAGTTATAACTTTGACATGGCTTTCTTATTGGAAGGCGTCCTTTTGTATCCAACCTGCTGACTCTTCCGTTTTTTCAGAAGAGGGTGGGCATTCAGCCTTTTGCATTATACGACATGAAAGTGTGGAGAGAAATGGACACAGAGAGACTGACAGAGAGAGGGCAGAAAGACAGAGAAAACATTACAACAATAAGGGATTTTCAAGCAGGGATATGTAGTATATGTGCATAGGAGTTGACTGCCTTACAGTCTGTGCCACACGGCCCAAAATAACATGCCAATACAAAACACTTGTAAGCTACTTTGTATATTATATGTCTTTTTTGTAGTCAGGTGATGAATTAATAAGCAGTGTGTTGGTTGACTCTGTATGTTGGTCAAAATAATTTATATCGCAAATTTCATGGTTGATATTATTTATCTTAACCTCTTGCCTTTAAAAAGACATTTTCTTTCAAGCTGAATATCAATGATACAAAGTTATATGTTTATGTTACCGGAAATGTATAAAATAGCTTAATGTATATCTTTTCTTATATGTAAACTGTATTTCATTCAAAGGTAGGCCTTTAGGCATGTTGAATTTGTAGTAAACTTATTCTTTGAGATGAACTCTTAATGCTGCAATCCAGAAACAACAGTGCCATGGCCTGTGACTGCGTCCATGGGATGGAAACTGAATAAGTTAAAGTCGTTCTTATGGCAAATCTAACAGCAGTTCTCTGTTCAAGGTGGAATAATACAGCAGCAATGTTGTTCAAATATACAGTATAGCCTGTGTTGTATAACCAAAATGGCGGTGGTGCTTTCAACAATACTGGATTGCAGTTTTAAGTAATCTTATTTTGAAATATGCTTTTTTTTTTTTTTTTATTGCCGTGCATTGCAATACAGTATTTTGAAATGTAATACTGTGCTTCTCTTTCCATTTCACAGAACTGCAATCCATAATCTGAAAAAGCTTTTTAGATACATCAAGTATATGATATGATGCCCATATATTCTTAAAGAGTTAAACAACTTTCTCTGTATTAGGTGCAGTGGTACAGTATGCTACCTCTCAAATCGTGCTGTCATCTCCCTTTTCTGTTATCGGTTATTTTTATTTTTTTTTAATTAAGAATTGGGCCTTTATTATACTTTATACCCTGGCTTGGGAGAATACGTTATTCTATTTGGCTGGTCTCCATTCATTTTGTTTCATTGATAGGAAAAAAGATATCGCTAGCAAAAAGCTCTAATTTTGTTACTAACCGACCTTCAAAGATGCAAAGTCAGGCATCGTTTTTGGTTGCTTGCTCAACGCTGTTTTAGGATTATAAAACCTTTGCTGTCGCGAGGCCATTTCTAAGGTTTGTCCTGTTTGCTAGAGTAGTGAAGTGCCGTTACCATTACATAAGAATCTCCTTTATTATGGGATGTGAGTGATTGTGTTCCAGGTTTTCGTCAGACTCTCAGGTGTTACCAGGGACACAGAGATAATGCTAGCAAGAAGTTCTAATTTTGGATGCCAAATGCCCAAAAATGTTGACAGCTCCTTATTTTTAATCTTTGGCAAATGGCCATGGTTAAAGTGGAATAATACCATTCAAACTGCACATTAATGATTTGAATGGATGCAACTACTCTCTGCTTTTTGTTGGGTGGCTCCCGGCCCGCACATCATCCATTTAAATTGTTAAATTCACACCTCGTCTGGTATTATTCCGTACATAAAATGGCACAAGAAATGGGACAAGAGTTTCATTCCAAATGAGATATCCCTCTTTTGAAAAATGTGACAAATACTCACTAGCATGAGACTAGCCAAGTTATTGGCTTTCTGAAGAAGTCCTATGCTTACAAAATAGTGACATTTTAGAGGATATAATAACCTTTGTATTTGGAATAATGTGTAATGCACATCAGTGAACAATTTTATGTTTGTAAAATAGATGAAGTTTGGAATGAAACACTTTAAGTATTTTTCTTGGCAGCTCTTATTCTGCACAATTGATCTACTGTGTCACAATTTAGCTAGTGGGATTACTGACTTGAATTAGGCCTAGTGGATGTAATACCTTAATTTACTTGACATTTCTTTTGAAATAAGCCATGCCCCTCGGAAAAGCCATACCCTCAACTCCCCCGATGTTGTATGGTGGATGTTATATAAATGTTGGTAGTTTAATTCATAATGATAATTATTGTAGGTATGATTACTCTTGTAATTATTATTATTAGTGTAAGTATATTTGATTGATATGATTTGTTATGTTTGAACAAAGGGAATGTATTCATTTTTCAGGTGATTTTTCCCAGTGATTTAAATAAATTAATGAATCCCTAAACGAAGACCTTTTCTTTCAAGTTCTCCAGCCAACTACTTTATTCAGATCTGACCAACAGTGAATTCACGAGTTTGACATTAACATTTTGATAAGTTGCAATAATTACAAAGTAACAAAATATGCAAAACATTCTTAGGAATTTAGATTTATGTATGTTATTCCTGTATTGTTTTTGGACAGTCCAGTCATTACTCACACAAAGCAAGAAAACAGAACTAAAACTAGCAGAACCTATGAGATTGAATTAGGAAAGATGGAGATGTGACGGTGAGAGGACTGAGGGGAATTTTTTGGGCATATGGGTACATTTTCTGACATTACTATGTAGAAAAGCTCATTTGTGGATGAAAATTCAAACATACATTATGCAGGTTCGCAAAATCAGTTTCCCATTCATTGTTTATGAGGAAGGTCCAGGTCATACATCTTCATGACCTCACAGGTTTAAATCTTGAGCTGCATTTAGATTGGGGTTTGCAGATGGCAGACATAAAGGAATTTTAGATTATTTATAATTAATTTTCAACAAGAAATGACAGCAAAATCTGACAATGCTGCTGTTGACTGCAATGGAAAAAGGACCTCCTGTAAATTGTTGCTGTCCTCTGCATTGGATTTCCAACTTAATGTTGAGCCTGTGAAAATTCAGCTCACCTTTAAACTAGGACAGCAAAATTATACCCTCTTATGACAAGCAGCTCTTTGAAATAGATTTAGTGTGATCATCTTGACCCCCTGCAGTCTGCCTATAGGGCCAACTGCTGTGTGGATGATGCGGTCAACATGGCCCTCCATCATGTCCTGGAACACCTTGACAGGATACTATTTGTTGACTTCAGCTTGTTATTCAACACAATCGTCCCAGAGCTGTTGCAAGGTCAGCTTGCCCAGCTCAAGATAGCCCCGCCCCCTACCCTCCATCTGTCGAGTGATCACGGACTTTCTGACAGACAGGAGATGGGCCCCGTGCTTTCCGGGTCTCTCTCAGTGAGCACAGGTGCTCCCCTCTCCTCTAGTTGCTATACATCATGATTACATCTCCAGTGCCCCTCGGTCAAGCTGATCACGTTTGCGACAAAGACAACAAAGACAACAAAGAGTCGATATACCACAGACAGGTGGCCAGATTGGCGTCTTACTGGGCTCAGCAACCTTGATCTTAACACTCTCAACACAATAGAGATGATGATTGACTTCTGCAAGCGCCCACAGGCCCATCTGCCCCAGGTAATCAATGGCGCTGCTGCAACACCCTCAAATGGGATGAGAACATCTTCAGATTGCCCACCAGAGGATGCTGTTCCTGCGTCAACTCACAACTCAGTGTGTCACAACCAATCCTGGTCCATCCTCACATCATTCATCACAGTCTGGCTCTGCTTTCTCCCGCTCCAAGACCAGACTGCTGCGTGTCATACGAATGGATGGGCGGGTAGTGGGATGCCAGCTGCCCTCCATCAGAAACCTGCAAGAAGCCAGCAGATCGCTGCCAACCCCGCCTATACCCGGGCAACCACCTGCTTGACATACTACCACCCCTCCACTTTCTTCCCAATGGCAATCTGACAAACTGACTGAACCCTGATAATCTGCACATGAACTCTAACATAAGCTATTCATTCTAACAACCTAGTTGTCCTTAGCACATCAGCTGTTGCCAATGCTGCTACATGGAGCAATTGTTCGGCTCTGAATGTATGTATACTTGTACTGTATTTATGCTTAGTCTACTATTATACAGTACATCTTGTCTGCACTACATGTTCGGTCCTGTTACATTTTGTCCTACAGATACTATGTCAATTCTATATCTGTCACGGATCTTGTACACCTCAAGCGGTGCCTGCGGAGGGCGCGCAGCATCGTCAGGGACACCTCACACCCCGGCCACAGACTGTTTGCTCTCCTCCCCTCTGGGAGGCGCTACAGGAATCTCCGTTCCAGGACCAGCAGGCTCAGGAACAGCTTCTTCCCCTCAGCTGTCACCTTACTGAACTCTGCACCACGGTCACAGCCCCCATCCCCAGATACCTCCCCATCCCCCCCACCCCCCCCCCCACACACAGACACACACACACACACACACACACACACACACACACACAACAACACCCAGACCCCTTCCTCCAGTGACTATACATACTTACTATACACATGTTCATTCTGTATATAATATACACCATACTGTTTATACTATATATATGCTGTATATATCTTGCATTTCAAATCCACTGTTCATACTGTTCATACTGTTCATACTGTTATTTATCTGTTATTTATCTGTTATTTATACTGTTATTTATCTTAGCACACTCATACTACCCCTTACAATTTATTCTATTTATATACTTAACGTATTCATACCACTCTGTTCATACTGTTCATTCTGTTAATACTGTTCATACTGTACATACACCATACTGAATATACTATATATATTATTATATACATCTTGCATATTCATATATCTTGCATACTCATATCCACTGTTGATACTGTTAATACTGTTCATACTGTATATATCTTAACACATTCATACTACCCTTATAGTTTATTTTATATTATATACATACATATATATATATATATATATATATATATATATATATATATATATATATATATATATATGTACATTACATTGCACTGCACTTGTACTGCTTCTTTTGCACTTCTGGTTAGATGCTAAACTGCATTTCGTTGTATTAGTACTTGTACTCTGTGCAATGACAATAAAGTTGAATCTAATCTAATCTAATCTAATCTGTGAGGACTCAAATGCAGACACAGGAGGAGGCAGGAATACAGTATAAAGTGGTTTAATCGGCAGGCAGTCTCGTAATCCAAACAGGCAGGAGGTCAAAACCAGAAAAGGCAAAAACTTAGGCAAAGGTACCGAAACGACTGGCAGGGAAACAAAGTCAAGAACTGGCAGGATCAAACCGGGATAGCAAATTAACAGGCAGGTAGAAAAAGCGCTGGAACAGACTAGAGGTACATCACTAGACGATCTGGCAGAGAACAAAGGGAAATGGACTGGTATAAAAACACTACAGGACTAATGAGGGAATGAGGTGCAGCTGGGAAGGGCGGAGACAGGTGATGCAGGAGGCGGGAAGGTGAGTAGGCCGACATGAACAACCGGAGCCTGAACTAGAACTGGACTGAGATCTGAAAGACAAACATAAAACACAGAACAGACAAGAGGGAACTGGGAGTGGAAGACAAGACCAAGACAGACAACACAGAGAGAGAAAAAGAGCTCAAGGAGATGAGCTGGCTGGACTCCTGACAATATCTGTCTTGAAAATGTCAGCACCAAATAACCAAGTGAAATTCCTTCCTTCCCAATGCGTTCAGCTATTGCAAATACTATATCTTTGAATTTCTAAAATACAGTGTTAACTGACTCACCCTGCACAACTGGACTTGCCATAATGTTTTTAAACACGACAATATGGATGGTTGTCTTAGATGACAGAAATTCATAACATAGATGGATTCTTAAATTGAGTGGTTATTCCCATTCAACGTTTGCAAGACCAGTACAGAGTCTGTGATGGAGGAGTAATTCGCCTATGTTGCTAGTTCAAAAGTCATTTGAAGGATTGGAATACAATAAAAAGGATTGGAATACAATAGAATCCAAATAGAATTGTTGGAACCGATCTGTTCTTGTACAGTCCAGAAGGAACTGAACATCCTAAGGTTCAGATAGACGTCTTACATGGTTTTAGATTGTGCTAAAACTATATAGAAATATGAGACTATTATAGGACATTACTGAATAAACTGCATAATGTCAATTCTGGAATATGATTTGTGCATCCATGCATCGTGCATCCATGTTAGTGTGTGGGCTTAGTTTGGGCCTCAGTTAGTCCTAAAAGTTGAACAACAGCACCACCTTGTGGCACACAGGGATCCTAGAGCACAGAATGAGAAGGAGATGAAGATTTCTCACAATATTGGTCATAATCTCACAATCTTGATTCGACTCTGGGTTACCAAGAATGTGTAAGACATAACTTTCAAATTTGATGTTGAAATTATGAATTTCACACCCAGGCCACTATTATTCTCTATTTATATGCTTCCACTTGGTGATATCATCCATAAACATAATATTAATTTTCACTGCAGATGACATGTATGTACCCATTAAAACAGGGTTCTCCAGTATCCTCAAGGATTGCTATTCAGATATAAAGTGCTAGATGTCCCAAAATTCCCTCCAATTTAACAGAAATACATTTGAGATTGTTCTGTTTGGGCCCCTAAACTCCATCAATCAGATTCAAGAGAAGATAGGAAACCTATGCAACAATGTTAAGCCTGGGTGTGGTATTTAATTCAGAACTCTGTTTTATCGATCAGGTTAAAAGGGTTGTTCAGTCTTGCTTCCTTCAGTCAAACAATATTTCCAAGATAAGGTCTTCTTTCTCTTTTACGGACCTTGAAAAGTTATCCATAGCTTTATCGTGTCACATTTGGATGAGAAAAACTTTAGAAAATAGATATGAGATATATGAGATATACAGGATTATGAATGATTCCATTAATGGCAAAAGGAAATGATTATCATCAGTGTTTTAAATCTAAAGAAACAGAAAATGAGGACTGATGTGTGAATTTAATTAATATGTAAAAAAAACAAACAAAAAAAAACAACCCAGTGCTGTTTTGTGTGGTTAATTCTATAGGAAAGAAAGTCAAGGCAGTTCTCAGGAATGGAGTTAAAAGCCTTTAATCCCTGGGCTGGTTCCTTTGAACAGTAGAAATGCTTTAGCCTTCCAAGCAGTACAACATGAAAAGCATGCAACAGTCCCATGTTCTGCAGATATGGCACACTGCCAGCAAGAGCTGCCTTATAGGAAGATCTGCTCATATTGTAAGTTGAACACTCATGCACAGCAGAATGTGAGGAAATGTACACAATTGATCAGACAAAAGCAACTTGTCAACATTTAATTCAAGCATGAAAATACAGTGGAGACCCTGCTCTATGTGAATCAAACTCAGTGAGTCAGGTAAAAGGACACTAGATGGCGACAGCAGCACTGCCATTACAAGAACACTGATACTGTAAATCTGGAATACAATCTCCACCTTTGTCAATTAAACCACTGAACAGTCTTCATTGACACAAAATGATATATTTGTGCTCAACCAAAATGTCACCAAGTTATTGTAGCAAGCCCACTTTAGCTACCAGCCATGGGAAACTCAGTTTGCATCTTAAGCAAGAAAACGCACCTCACACACAGAATGAAAACATGTAACACTGAAGCAAAACTTCTTTGTCACACTTATGTGTGTGTATGTGTGTGTGTGTGTGAGTTGGGTGGTCCCTCCAATGTGCACCTTCTGCCCACTTCTTTTTTTTTCTTTTTTTTCTTTCTTCTTCTTTTTTTTTTTTTTTTTTTTTTTAACTCAGGCAGCGCTCCACCTTCTTGTCAATCTGCTAAATGCCATTAACAGTTGAGATCAATATTGTTCTCCAATTAACAACAACATATATATTTGACATCATCCTATTTATATTAGTGCTGTGTTAATCTGGGTAACCACAATATCATTTTTTTTTCTTTTGGGAAGGGACACAACATCAGTGTAATGTGTCTGTACGGCTTCATTACTGTAATTAATTTTCACTGTAATAAGACTAAACATAAAGGGCAACTGTAGTTTGGAGTTAGAAATTGCCTAAAATTCCTTTTCTCTGCACTATTACTTCCATAGTTGTATGCCTTATAAGATTGATGATACAAACGCCATAATGAAAGATCAAGACAATTACTGCATTAAATAAGAACTCTTATTTTATCAAATGTTTTTATTTACATCTTTATGAAATTACCTATTTTTCTTTGTCTTGCTGCAAACGTGTTATAGGAGTGAGTGAGGTGCAGAACACAAGGCCAACAACCAGGGAGTGCAGGTTAAAAATTATTTATTAACATATTTTCAAATGGATGACAATCTTTTTGTGCACACCCATGCACAACCACCATCCAAAGCAATAGCAGCACTAGCACTGTTAATTGTTCCAAAAAGGACAATAGTAAACTTGTAATAGACTACTGTATTTAATAATAATGATAATAATAAGTATTTCAGCTCTACCCTACCTAAATAAAGAGGGAGAGAAAAGTGGGGACACTCAAATGGTGTGGGAAAAAGGCTTCAGGCAGAGTAGAAGGATGTCTTCCAGTGGAGTTTCTAGGGAATTAGTGAATGCATTTTCTCAAATTGAAACTCACAGCATGCCTCCTTAAACAAGGCTCAAATCTTCATGAAGCCTATTCTTCTCACTACAATACAGCTAAAACTGAAGAATGTAGACAGACAATAGCTTAGGAAGTGTAAAATATAATTGAATATACAAGAATGTTAAAGATGCAGCTTCTTCACTTCACACTAGATCAGAAGTATGCCTATATCATTTGGGATATTGAAATCATGAGATATCATTGAAGCACAAGTCTTTGTGAAGCACATGCTCAAAAATCCTAAAATAAACAAAATGCAATCCTTGTTACTGTACATAAAACTAAAGTAAAGGCTTATAGAAGTTTGATCTCTCTAAAATACAAGGATTGTGGCTTCATGGGGTGGAAACTGCGGACAGTGGTGCTAATCTCCTTGTGTCTGTTTGGACTGTCTGGCTGTCCATGTTATTGAGTGGAATGGCCAGTTGCCTGGCTTGTCCCTGCCCCTCATCAGAATTAATTTTATAGAGGCAGATCTTGGACATAATAGCCAGACTTAATTTCAGGACCAGATTGCGGAGGGCCACGCGATATTCTTTGCGAACTAGGCAGTAGATGATGGGGTTGAAGCAGCTGCTGGTGAAAGCCAGGCAGTTGGCCAGAGGGAAAAAGTATGTTTGAGCCAAGTAGAAAGAGGGACTGATGTCTGCAATGTCAAGCTGGATCATGATACTCCAAAGGGTGAGGATATTGTAGGGGAACCAGCAGGCACAGAATGAAAGTACTACCACTGCCACAGACTTTGAGATGTGGGCCTTCCGGCGAGCGTTGCCGCCTTTCAGTTTATGCCGGCAGAGGAAGCGCAGCAGAAGCAAATAGGAGAGAATGATAATGGCATAGGGCAGCAGAAACCCCAGCACCACTCTCAGGAGCTGGTTTATCCCAAGCCACGCTGTGCCATCTGGGAACCGGAGCAGGCATGCCGTGTCGTTGCCTATGCCCACGCGGGTGAGGTCTGCAAATATGGCTCGAGGTGCCGCAGCTACCAGCGCTCCGGCCCAGATGAACGCTGTGGCCACCTGAGAACTGCAAAATCGACTGCATAGGGAAGCGTTAGGTTGGAGCGCAGTTGCCACAGAGCAGTACCTGGTCAAACTCATAGCTGTCAGGAAGAAGCAGCTAGCATACACATTCAGACCTGTGAGTAAAGATACAGCTTTACATGTGGCCAAACCAAAGGGCCAGCTGTAGTCCAGCGCAATGTCCACGGCCCAGAATGGCAAGGCCAAGGAGAAAAGTAGGTGAGCCAAAGTTAAGTTGAATACAAAGAAATTGATGGTGCCTGTGGCGATGGTGCGAGTGAAATACAGCAGGAACATCACCAGCAGGTTCCCCAATATTCCTGCAGTAGCCACAACAAAGTAGACCACAGAGATGACTGTCCGCAGCCAGGGGGAGCCGTCACCGGGGAAATCCAGGTCATAGATCAAGCTGGTATTGTGGTAAATCAGCTGGGAGTGATTGCAGAATGGGTCTTTACTGCACCTGTTCAGCATGTTGTTGAAGACCTCAAGTCTCTTGAAGTCAGTTTTAGACATTTCAGCTCCCCTGAAGACAATCCTCTTGAAGGTTACAGTTGCCAAATTACTGTTTGACTTTCCGCTTGTACACCTTGTATCAATAATGAATTGAAAATTAAAGTTCTGGTTGTCTGTTTAATTGCTGGCAGTCATCAATCCCTGCAAGGAAAGAGGAAATTATTATAATATAATAGGCGCTGCAGGTTTATGGGTAAATAAGTAGATTAGACCTTTGGCTCTTGTCAGATAAACAAATTACACTAAAGTGTTACCCATTGAGTAAGATAATCTAATTTAAATCCCAAAGAATCAAACCTTGTTTGAAATGTAACTGGTAGGCAAAAAGAATATACATGTAAAATGATTAGAAAGCAAATTGCACTCTTTAAAGTTGAAAATGATATTTGCCCTAGTCAACAGTCCTCCAAAGCCCTTTATTTTAGAGGAATATTTTCACTTTTTAGCGTGCACTCATATATATATGACTTCACAGCCAACCACAGCAGGCCACAATGTATAACCACAGTGTATAACCAAGTCAATTTGATATGTGAGAAATTAAAGATCTCTTTGATTTCTTCACTCAGACCAAAAACATGCAAGTCAGGTGAATTGAAGGTGTGAGTGTGTTTGTGTGTAGCATGGTGATGTATATGATGTAGTACATGATGTAGAATATGTGTAGTATGTACTGTATATGGTGTAGTAAATAATGTATATGAAGTATGTACATGACCTAGTATAGGATGTATATGATGTGTATACAGTATGTATGGTATATGATGGTATGTAAAGCCCTTTGAGACTTGACTGTGATAAAGAACTACATATATAAACTAGACTAGACTAGACTAGACATGTTATGCCTGATTTGCATCTGAAGTAATTTTAATAAAGCATAGCAGATAGACTGATGACCTAAACTTCATAAAGTCAGTTTTATTCTCCTTTGAACTTCAGTAGTACTAGATGCAATGTGAAAAAAAAAAAAAAACTACAGTATGTGCTTTGGACCTTGCAGTCAATTGAGGAATCATAAGTAGGGCATGACTGGGAGCCATCTGCATATGTGATGAATATGGCAACATCAGTTTTGCAGTTTTACATAATCACTAGCACCTTAGAGGACTTAGTGTGACCTCCAGGATAATCACAGCTTTATGGAACCGGGGTCATTCAGAGGACGCAAGGATCTTGGGGGACTTGAGGTAGTTTTCTGTCATCAATTTGTAAGTGTCCAGAAAAAAATTGTGCAACTGCATCAACTCAACACTTGGTGCAGTAACTGATGAGTCATAATTTAGCTTTATAATAGCTTTCCTATGGTCCCCACATAATGTTATAAACCCTCTCATACTCTACACATTAATTATCTGAAAAGGTAAGATTCATTAAACAATGTTTACTAGGTGCCTATGCATAAAGAAGATTGTCACACATTATCCAGCTTCTTGTTGCAGTTCTATTTCTGTCTGATGATGTATAATATTTGTACGTAGTGTCCATTGTTAAACTTGTGAATCATTGACCGCCCCATCAGGACAGAGTGGAGTGGATCAAATTAAATTAAAGATTAAATTACATTTTCCTTAATCACTCTTTTTAATAACTCTCTCTCCCAAGGTTAATCAAACTGAAAGCTATTGATGCCCTCTGTCAAACAACTGTACAGGTCTAGCGTTCATTTTACTTTGCTTTTCAAGTAATTTACACCTAAACCTTTCATGACCAAAGAGACATACAGTCTTATTTCATGTTTGATTTGACCTGCCAAGCCAGTTTGGGGAAGACAAAAACATATATCGTATCTATGTAGCTAAAGTGGGACAAGATTTTAGAATTATTTTAAGGGTTAGGGTTCGATCAAAAGGTAGTTATCTAAATCAAGACTTTTGAGTCTTCTGGCTAAAGGTTAGGCAGGCAAAGGGGCTGTTTAAGGCTAGGAACAGGTACAGGCTAGGTAATGGGTTGAAATGAGTTTATGGAACAGCTATACCTGAATTAGAATTCTTATAGACCTTTTCCGGCACATTACATCATCAAAAATTTGTTAAAATCATCTGGAAGACCATCCAGTCGGGTGCTGTTAACTCTAATGACAAAACTGTCAACTGTCTTTGAGCATGGAAAACGTGGTAAATACAATAGTTTCTGGGTATTTTCCTCTCTCAGAGCCTTAATAATTTAAACAAAATTATCATTATCATTATCATTATGGACTACTAAACTTGTAGTCCATAATGTAGGAAACAGTAAAAAATAAAATCTGAATTCTTCAAAGACTATTGACATTCATTTAAAGTTACTATAAGAGAAATCCACAAAACAAGCTTAGGGGGGGACTGTGGTTTGCCCTGCAACAAGGGATGTCAATGATTGTGAGAACCATATTTTTTTTTAGAATAAAGAAAATTATCACACATAGGAAAGTAAAACAAAATCTGCCTGTTTTGGCTCATTGATTAGACAGTTCATTTAATTTAACTCTTTCTGTACTACATTTCTATACACACAAGGTGAGCTATATATAGATAAAACTCTTACCTTATTATCATAAACTCGGTCTTGGTCTTGCACTTATGTTCCAGGATGTTCCAGTTATGTTCCACAACATACAAGGAAATATGTTGAAGGCGGTCACCTACATTAGCCTGGATGTCACCCACCCTGAGTTCACGCTCCACCCCATCATATCCCCTATATGCATATTCTCTGCATATTCTGTGTGGAAATCACCTTTAACTGGTACCGCTGAGAGGCTGAAAACAAAAATGGATTGACCAGCAAAATATAGTAATTTAAAATCTATTCTGAACTGAAACCCAACAAAGGGAGAAACACCCTGAAGACAAATTATAACGACTGAAAACCTGCTGATTGTGTGGGAAAGCAGCATATGTACATATTTACCTTTGTGTGAATACTGATAGGCAAGAGTAAGACAAGAGGAGGTTTTTAAGTTTACAAACTTGGATCCATTACTAAGCCTTCCACAAGGCTTAGTAATGGATCCTTGTATAAACATGGTGAATCAGGACCATTCATACCTGTTTAGCAGTAAATCGAGCATTTGTGTATGTACTTGAAATATTGATGGTTAAAACTACATGGGTCTTACATACAGATTGAAAAATGTCCAGGCTTTGACAGAAGATAAACTGCAGCACAGGTAATTTGTTTTCTTCTATTTATGTCTGGGGCGTTGCTCCAAGATTAGATTGAGCAACATGGATGACTCTGATTGTAAACTGTTGATAGCGGAAATATCATCAGCAATGAATGAGTAAATTAGGTTAGGGTGGAATAGGCGGAAGAGTGGGGCAGTTGATTAATGCTGGTCTGTCTAAACTGAGCCATCTCCGTGAAGTAACTGAACAAAACATGCATTTCCCTCGAATGTTTACTTTTTCTTTTCCAGGAACATGCTGCACAAATCACATAAGACGATTCCAACCTGTATCTTTACCTCTCTGGACAGCTTGATTTCTACCATTGCAGAGGATTTAAATAATTTCATAACATATTATCAACATGTAACAGAGTTGATCTGTTAAATTCACTCTTTCCATCTTATCCAAGAATGTGCCTTTAAACAGTAATAACACTATGGCTTTCTGCCATAGCGTTCACCCTGTTTGGAATTTTCCAGAATGCAAAATAGCCAAAATGGGATGGAGGTAAGGAGCTCACAGTGTGTGTTGTGTGTTAGAGCCTGTACTGACTAGAAGGGATCCACATTTCCACCTGTTGCTTTCTCTCTAGTTTGTGCATCACAGTCAAGTATCCAAATCTTTACTGTTTACTTCTATACCTCCACAGAACAACAATGTTATTTTATCTCAAGATTTCTTGAATCTTTGAACATCACTCTTAAACCAACTCCATCACAACAACCATTTTGGAAATTGATGTAGGCCTAATCCAGAGGAAATCGCTGTTACATTGTCTTGCCAGATGACAAACATTATGCAGAACAAATGACATGACTGTGACTCTGTGTTATAAAATCTAGCTAAGTGTTTGTAAGATAAGCTAACTAATTGCCTTTGCTACTAAACACTGGTCTGGTCAGTCTCAAAGATCTGGGGCAAGAGCTCACTATGTTTTCAATGGAGGAATCCACCAAGCATGCAGTGAATTGCACATGGGACAGTTACTAAGAAACTTGTTGTTGGACTCACCTGTCTTTGCTCTCTAAGTCTAGCATGGCCAGATACCTAGTGTTCAGTACTGCTGACCTGTCAGGTTCAAAAACTCATTAGTCAGACAGAGAAGAGAAGGAGTGCTCAGCTGCTGTAATGCTGTGTGAGAAGTTCTCCAAGTTGTATGTGTTGGACAGCACCACAGCTGAGATGAGCCATAAGTGTCCGGTTCCTGTTTTGAACAGCAGGTACATAGATGTTGCTGCACCACTCAGATGTCAATGCCAACTGACATTGCACATGATAAGGTAAAAACACTAAAGCAGATTATGTTCCTGGACAGCTACTTGTGGCTGATACACACTGATACAAGACATACCTCACCAGTCCTGCAACTTGAGACAGTTAAGCTGAGTCATGACACTGAGCAGCATGGCCAGTGTCGCACTCAAGTCTAAACACAGGATGGCCAAGATATGCTTTACAATGGCTTGTTACTCAGAGACAGGATAGTAAGACTAATTTCCAAAAGCCTGGGTTCAAAGGTCATTAAGAGACTTCATGATAGCCACCAGGGAAGTGTCATGAGTGCACCAGCTCATGCAGCCGAGAGTAACTGACACTGCAAAAAAGACACACAAATGTATATGTAAATATTGAATATAAATAAATATATTTTATTACTTGTTAGATCAAATCAAAACACTTTTCTATCAAGCTGGAAAGGATAGCCTACTCAATTTCTATGATAAGATGTAAAATAAAAAAAAACAAAAATATTGTTTAGAAAAGTTTTCACCCACTTGTTTTATTTGGGCTACATTGCCGTGATAAAAAAAAAGTTAATTTCATTTCACGTTATATAGACTTCACATTTAGGTTATAGGAGTTTTCTGTTCCCTTTCATTTTTTTTTTAGTTCTGCATTTCTTGCTGATAAATCTGGTCTACTCAATTAATTTCTAAACATCCATGAACAAAACAAACTCATTGTTGTATGTCAAGTTAGAAAGACACTTGACAAGAGATAAGGTTTGAGATGAGGAAGTTAAATTCTAGGCAATTTCTAGGCAATCAGTCCCTATTTCTATAGGATATGTTTTTTGGGGTTTTTTTTTTTATCTTTACCTGCTTATTCCTATTCAGATTCAGGGTCACGGAGGGCTGGAACCTATCCCAGCATGCATTGGATGGAAGGCAGGGAAACACCCAGGACAGGTCACCAGTCCATCACAGGGCTAACACAGATCACTTATTTAAAAAAAAAAAAAAAAAAGAAAGAAAGTGGGCACTCAACTCACCATATTTTGGGAGGGAGACACAGAAAAGGTTTGACAATATACATATAAGGGAATGTAGGTCCTGAGATTGGATGTACAATATAAAGTAGATGATATAAGGAGGACATCTTCCTTCATCTGCTCTTTGAGGCTGACTGGTGCATAACAAAATGTTTTCCACTGGTCTGAACAGAGGCCTCACGCTGCTGCTGATGCAGTCCTACCAGACAGATCAGTTGTCCATTTTTAATCATTAGAGTCTCTTCAGTATAGCACAGCATCACACTGCTGAAGTAGCTCAAAGGGAAATATTCCCTTTGAGCTACTTCAGCTTGCTTTGTAAACATTGCTTTTTCATATTAAAAAAACTCTCTTTTCTCCCTTTGAGAGGAATTATTATCTCTGAAGAATTATTTTTGTATTTTTTAAGTTCAAAAACATTGCCCTCAATAATATCTTGCATAATGATTTTTGATGCTGTGTACAAATTACACAAAAGTAACAAAATGTGTTCTTCAAATAGAAGTATTGGAAACACTGGATATTTATACCCACAGTTGGGGAAATGGCATCACAAATTTAAGATTTACTTTGGAAAACTCAAATCAGCTGATCAAGCAAAGCTTTTTGGGTCACACTTTGATAAATTTGATGAATTGGATTGCATACTTTGATTCACGCTGGCTACACCGCCATGGTGTGTGCATTTCTGAGCGTGCCCACTGAGCTGAAGCCCGTTTTCAAGGAGTGTCTTGAGCGCCGGGGGGAAAGTAGAGATCTGTGAGGAGAGTGAATGTACTGTAGCAATGTGGCTTTGTCGCCACCCGTAGTAAATGTGAAACCACAACACTTTAATGTATGATGAAGAAGGGCAGGCCCGGACTGGATTCCATTTCACTTTATTCTTTTCCTTTAAAGTGAGCCCTCTGGTGACAATTTTATGCTCTAGCAACAAGTAAGTCCATTTGCTGTATTGTGCAAGGGCAAGTGATCTAGGCAGGAACAGCCTGCTCAGCTGGGACGGCCCTGTAACCTTTTCTTTAAGAGCATACTGCATGCAACATAGATGATCTACTGATCATTAGGCTTCTTTGTAATATTATATCTATTTTTAGATCAAAAACACCATGCAATCAGCCCACCTTCCTGTTGTGAAACAAATCAACATTTGATGTGAACACATCTATCTAAAAAAATAAATAACGTTTTTGATAAATAAGCTCTTTGATCAGTTGTCTGTTGTACAACAAGTAGATTAGCAACAGAGTGTGTTTAAGTATTACATGCAAGGTAGGAAATAAATACTGGATACAAAGGAGAAACAGACATCAACCCAGTTGATACACAATGGTAAGTTGCTCAAAGATATTTGCCAAAAAGGTGGTGTATTCCTCTAACTATAAAATTGAGAATTAGCCTACTAATTCTTATTGACATTATTTCTTACATTATTATTGTTGTTGTTGTTATATGTTGATCTTGTACAGTCAAGAACAGACAAAAGGATAGAGATAGATAGATAGATAGATAGATAGATAGATAGATAGATAGATAGAGCTTTATTATCCTCTGATAGGATTTCTTTTTAACAGTCTACTGAAAACCTACATCACAAGAAAAACAACACCATACTAATAATAGGCTACCCTAACAACAATACAGTGTTTCCTCCTACATTATTGCCTAGCTGCAATTGCACTTCCTTAACTATCACTATCAGTGGGTGAGAGAGGCCAGCACACTGTAGCTACCTACAGTGGGTGTTAAGTGAATTAAAGTCGCCTACTGAACAAGGACATGTTTAGTTACTGGAAATGCACCTAATGTTGCAGTGGATAGTAAATCTACAACTAATAGCCTTATAACACAAAGGCCTAATTGGCTAATTGGCTTACACAATAGCTATTTATCTTTCTTTGAGTGGAAAATTATTTCCCATTTTACCATTTAAGGTCATAAGTTCAACCTATCCCATATCCACATATCCAAACGGTGCACCAGTACAGTTTGTGTTTAACTGGTGTAAATAATACGAGAATGAGACCTGTAAGGGAAAAAAACGTAAATTAATGCTTTGTTGAAGATATAATTGATTTTTGTTTATATTGGTGGTTGTTTGCCCTATGATGACCACCGACTGGAGGTCATAGTTTATGCACCTTTTTATTTACTACGCATCTACCCCTAGGTAATCAATGCATCTAAGCTAAATTGTCTGCGCGCGCCTACCGACCACATCTCGGTGAGTTCCCCCAGTTGCAGCCTGGCCGCGCGCAGAGATCACTTGTTCTCGCTTGTTATTAACGTTATTAACGTTATCTCTCGCGTCACTTATGTCCCTAACGACGGCCGCGGAGGACGGCGGTTCAGGTGCACTGCGAGGAGGAACAGTGATTGAAAGACGGCGAACTTTTAACGTTAGAAGAAGGGAATAATTCACGCTGAATTCACCGCTGAAGGACAAACGCCCTCATTTGTCGACAACTTTTAACGTAGCTCTCCATCGTTTTTATCGGTGATGGGATTCCTTTAAATAGCGACCCGCCGTCTAACCCAAGGTAAGGAGTAACGTTAAATGACCGTTACAGGGGATATGTGTATAGCGAGAGTAACGTTAGGCTGGTGTAGTGACTTGGTTCAGTTAGTTTACAAGTGAGGGTGCTCTGTTTTGAGTTTATGGGGGCGAAAGTTACCACATCCAACCAGCAGTGAGTATCTCAGCAATAACAAAATACTCGACCAAATCTGTCCAAAACCCAGGCTACACCGATATTCACTGACGATGGCTATTATTGACACAAGTCGCCTGACACTAGCAGCCCGCGTCTCCTCTTTCTCCACACCTTATTATTGCGATTTGGGACAATGAACAGGCTATCAGTGAGCATTGTCAACGCACGTAAGCAAACTTGTGGTAAGTGAGCGGCGCAAACAGGACAGACAAGGCTGCCATTGTACAGGATCAGCAGCGGATTACCAGAATTCCTTTTCTCTCTGTCTGAATCTGGCTTCCCAGTCTCTCTGCCCGCCTGGCTCAGTGGGAAACATCTTGATTTTGGGCTCCTTCCCGTTTGCCACTTGTTAGAAACCATAAAACGGCTCACTGGCCTGTGTAACACCTCACCAGAGATGCCCAACTGAGTTGTTATGAAACATGTGAATGGGACAACGGGCCTGTAAGGTTGTAAACTGTTGTTGCTGTCAGGGCCTATATGGCTAAAATGGTGATGAGTAAACAGTTAGCTAATGTCAGTCAGGCTGCTGTTGTTGGGCATTATGTAAACCAGGGGTAGACAAAGTGAATCAGCATGAGAGGACAAATATGTATCAAATAGGGCTTGGTGTTGTTTGTCTGCCTTGCTGAAAAAAAACAATTGTTTGATGACTAACCATCAGTGTGTTAGCATTTAAGGAGATCAGGGTTGGTGGCTGTAGATGGACTGTCAGATATGCCAGAGGTAGACCTTGTTCTATTCTGCCCCATGGTCCACACAGACAATAAACAAACAGAGGCCCAGATTTTCAATATCTTACCCCCCACCCCTCCACCCACCCCACACACACTTGCACATCATGTACAACACACACCATCCCCAACTCTCCCCCCTCCCCCCTGTGTGGCCAACATGTGGGGAGGTAATCCCAGCTATTAGGGTAATCTCCTCAGCATGGCGATCAATAGGGAGGGTGTGCGACAACTACCAGCCGAGAACGGTGGGGGACAAAATTTGTGCTAAAGAAAAATGATTTAATCATCGAGATTGGGTCAGGAGACTGGGGTCTGGGTGGGGAGGGGTGGCAAGGTGGGGGTGATTAGGGGGAGGGGGGTCTATACGGAGCAGATGCACAAAGACATGAAGGGTAGGTTATCTCAATTTTGGACAGCTTCCCAGTAACTAATGTATAAGCTAAACTGTTGAAAAATGCAAAGGTTCAATGCAAAACCCATTACTGAACTAAGTATTTCAAAGTAACTGTAACATATAAGTAAGAATGACTGCAAACACAATCCATAAGAAGTCAGGACTTGCAAGTGGTCAGACCTGGTGCCGCAAAAATGCACAGTTTCTTGTGCAAGCTAAGATTGAGGTTAAATATACGTAACAAAATCAGTAATAAAACAAAGATACCAGTAAGCTACAGCAAGTATGGCAACAAAATGTTTGACTACACTCCCATTTTATAACCGCTTATTTGTTATTTGTTGTCATTTCTTCAAATACTGCGCAATAACTTGCTGCCAATATCTCAAATAGGCAATATTCCTTTCAAATTAACCTTTGAATACCTTAGTAGTACACTAATATCTTTGGTCAAAGATGTGTGAATTAAGTGATTACAGGTCACTTTATGGAGCTTTTACCATCAGAATGGAACTAAAAAAGCACCATAACAGGTTAATAAATACTTTGTAAAAAATTCTCAGAATCATATATCAATTTCTAAGTATAGAGAATTATGCTTAAAAACTATAACTCATTGAAGAAAAAGGTACATCTGTCAGTTAAATAACAAAATTTTAAAACATTTGAATCAAAACTTTGATGCTTTAATGTGATGCTAAATATTGAATAAATAATTACTTAAATGTTACTGCAGTGTTTGCAGTGCCACAGATGAGCAAAACATGGGAAGCTGCTTCTCAGATAGTGTGTGTGTGTGTGTGTGTGTGTGTGTGTGCATGTGCACGTGTGTGTCCATGCATGCTGAGTGTGTATCCTCTCTGATGTTATTACCAAACAGCGGACCATGCAGATGGACCACATACTGCATTCAGTCTCATGGCAGCATATGCTAGCTGTCCCTAGAAGACTACCTGGAACTTAGGGCAAACTGCTCCAAATATTAAACAACTTAAAGTGATTCCATATAAAAATCATGGGAATGGCACCACTCTAAAAAACGATACTCAATTATGCCACATTTTTCTTAATGTCAACATCATGCTAATGTGTTTTGGCAAAAAGCCTTCATCAGAGAATGCCTCAAATATGATTTCAAAAAGGGGATAGAAGCATTTACTGTTCAATGTCCCTTGCATCTTATATTCAAATACTGCCAAACTTGATTTTGTGAAGAGTAGTCCCAATCATTTTGATGTAGTCTGAATTATTTTACTTGTAGTGTAGCATCCCTCTCTGGCCTGGAGACAACCTCTACTTTTAATATCTCAACAACCAAAATATTGGTGCAAGTGAGTTTTGAATGGGCTGAAATGACTCCCAGTTTGTGATGAATCAGATAGGCTTCTGAAAAAAAAAAAACCCAAAACCCTGAACTGTTCCTTTAAGTCTCCAGAGCAGGAACAGGAGTGCAAACACTGGCGAAATGTCCAGATGGAAGATGGGAGGGATGAGTAAGGCGTTCACAGATCCCGTCTGTTTGGCCCCTTTGAGACAGAGGAAGACGAGATTGGATGGGTCTGAGAGAATCAGGTTACTATCAGCCCATTCTACTCCAAAGAGGCGGTGGCGTAAAAGATGCAGTACCCTATGGGAAACCTAATCCAAACCCTACTGCCAGCTGTCATTCTTTTGCTCCAGGGTGAAATCGCTAAGCACGTATCACCTTACCCTTCAATCCTTACCTTAATCATAGCAGGAAATGGGAAATTACACACTTCTTGTTCTGTACTATAAGTGAACATGCAACTATGTAATTTGATCATATGCATTGATAATCATCTACACATCATGAGCAGTACAGTATTGTAATTTTAACACATAGTCAAAGTCAATCTCAACACCTCTTTGGACTGTTGGATGTGGTAGTGAAATGAGAAAAGAACAAGGTAAGATGTTACTGTAAATTGTTTTATCTGTAGACACAGGTAGACGTTGAAAAGGGCAGACTGTAATCTCAAAGCGTGGAGTATCAATCTGGGAATTGGTTAAAAATCAACACTAGATTGTTGTCCAAATCGCAGTGGAGAAATGTCAACATACAGCATTATTGCACAAGGGGATATTATGTTATGCGTGTGTGTAAACAAATTATTTTTGACCCACAAGCGTAAGCTAGTATTGGATTGTAAAGAGGTTTAGTGACATTGATACATTTCTATTAAATGGTTTCAGACCACAGTCAGTCAAAGCCCACTACTCATTTGTTATTTGTTTGTTAAGCACTCTTATCACAATAGATTATGATGATCAACCTCAAAGGGGAATAACACTGAATTTAATCATTTAATAATGTGTTATTCCTATAGTCTAGGACAGTGCAATTAATATTTGCGCATATGAACAACTAGGGCCACGCAATTAGTCTAAAAAAAAATAAAAAAATTGCAAATACGAACTACTTCAATTTCCAAATTGCAAGAGGCTGAAATCGATTCCTAAACACGGTATTCTGGTGCTGAGCGCAGTTTCTGGCCTATAAATTAAGTTGCACAAACACAACAAATATTGAGCAACAACTTCTCAGTTTTTTATTAAAAATGTTTGTTTGCTGAAAAATCGTTGTGTCCGTATATCGCAATTGCAATATTCAGCAAAATAATCACAATATGATAATTGTCAATATCGTACAGCCCTAGGAACAACTCTCTTCCAAAGCCAGAAACTAGATAACTGCGACTCAAACTGAAGGTGTCATCAGGTTTAAGGTGTGAAGCTGCTCCATAGAGAATGAAAAGGGTAAGATGATGAAGGTGACTGGGAGAGCACTCAAGGTTTCATTTTCCCGGTCAGAGCTGCAAACACCATATAATTAAGATCATTCAGGCATAAAAAAAAATTCTCTGGCTGCACAAAATCAGTTCCTGATTCATAATTGATTGACTCTTATTTCTCTGGCTTCTAGCTTTGGGAGAGAGTTGTGCCATAAATATTGGTTAGATTGTACGAGACCATAGGTATGTTATATGTGAGTTAGTTTCCTTTGTGCTTCATGTGATTGCTTGGGCAGCTTGATCTATATTTATGTGAGACTGGAATCAACGATTGTGTCGAAATCTGCACCTGGCAGCGATTGGGAAGGACGAAAGATAACAGAAAGACTGTGATAAAGCGAAAGACAGAAAGCAGGGTGATAGAGAGACATAAAGGGAGACAGTCAGAGAGAGTCTGAGCTGACCTTGCCATGATAATCTAATCCCTGTCGAGAGTGCTTTTTTTAGAGAGCAAGTTAATGCCAGCAGATTATACTCCAGTGTCTCCCACACTAGCCAATCCACACTGAAACAAGAGTGGGTCCATACTGCATCCTCAGACCTACCACAGCAGTGAAGACAACATCAATAATGCTACACTATATTCCAGAAATGATTTGAAAGTGTCTCTAGACATCACATCTTATGTCCTTCATCTTTGCCTTTGTGCTTTCAGTGTCATTGTTTGATTTCTAATGTCTCTGTGTTTGGGCCTGAATGAAAACGTGTGTGTGTATTTGACTTAGAGTAGTCGTTAACATCTGTACTAGTAAAAGATCTCCAAAGGATCTCTATTCCTCCCTCGTCGTCTCTCTTTGTTAATCTCGCTCCCCTGTACGTGCTTCCATTGCGCCAGTGTATAAGGGACATCTATGATAAAAGGCCACTCATTGAGCAGCTCATCTCATGCTATGAAGAATAATCCCTGTATATGTTGTGTAACCGGGTGGAGAGTTGAACGAGGAGGGGGATGGGCATGAATGCGCGCAAGTTTGTGCGTGCATGTGACTGTTGAGCTCATGGCTGTCTAATCTCTTAGGTACATTAGGCCGTTTGCCCCCAATACTGTGCTGTTTTACTGTTTTTCACAACATTAAGTCATCAGGAACCCTTCTGAGATTGAACACTATTATCAGTTATGTCATTGATGTATTGAGAGTAATAGTTCCTTTTCTTAGCACTTTTCTCTTACAGTACATGATTGCTCTATGATCACAGGAGTATTTTAAAGGCACTAAAGTCTTGACCTTACACTCCTCATTATTTGAGTGTTTGTAATTGCGGTGAACTAGGGATGTACAGTAAGCTTATTCTACTGCACTAATTGTAAGTCGCACTGGATACGAGTGCCAGCTGCCTACAGTGTAAAATGTGGATGTAAGATATTGAGCATGTCATGTTTTTTTGGATGATCATCAAACAGGTACAAGCACCTGGGAGTCTGGGTTGACTCCACTAATCCTGGAGCAGTCATGTTAGACTGCATCAGCAGTGAATCAGCAGAGAATCTACTTTCTGCATAGGCTAGGGTCTTTTGGGGCAAGTAAGGAGATAACAAGCCTTTTTTTCTCCTTTGACAGAGCATCATGCTGTACAGGTGTACAATATGGTTTGCTATATTGTCCTTTACCCCTCTCTTGTCCTTCATGGGGAGTATGAACTATGAATTTTCCAGATTGTCCAGATTTCAGAAACTATTTCAATTTCAGGGATTGTATGCACTGGTGTTTCATGTATAGGGTTAATGCTGGCATAGCAAGCTAACTCTGAGCAAGCGTGTAGATACTGTTGTTCTGGACACTAGATACAAGACAAATTTCCATGAAAACAGACTCTAAAGAGCAATCTAAGTTGCAGCAATTTATTTACAAATGCATTGGGCTATGGCATACTTTGTTTGCTTGTGCTTAATCTTGTTCTTCAAAACTAAACATTGACATCCAGTATGAAATATTTTTACGCGGATTATTGAGTTTTGCGTTTGCTTGTTGAATGATCAGCAGAGCTCAACTTTTGTTTATAACGGTTTTTAAGCTGTCAACTCATTGTAACAGACAGCTGTCGTCAATCTGGCGGTAAATGAAACTCTGTGTGGACCAACCAAACAGGAATGCACACATTGTGCACAGGATTGGGACAGTTACTTTCAAAATGTAATCCATTACTCATTACTAACTGTCCGCTTTAAATTGTAATAGGTAATGTTTTTCACTTGAATATTGAGACTCAGTGACATAATCTGGTTTCTTTTAATTACTTTGGGGTTACTTTGCCTCCAAAATGTAGTATAGAATATGCAGCTAAGCAAATAGGCTAATTAGTTCCTCTGGCAGACACAGCCTCCAAGAATATGCCTTTGCCATTTTTATTATACAGTTCCACTAATTATTGAATAACTGACAAAATGTTTTAAATAGCCTACCAAAAAAAGCTTTGATTTTATTTATGTGGGCCATGACAGTACCACAGCACCCATGTTTTCTAGACTTGGGAAAGCTGTGGGGATGACTTGAAGTCCTGTCATATTTATATTCCAAGGAAAAAAAAAAGAACAAAGCTTAGAAAATACCCTCCCTTTGGGTTTAGACTACCTTTATGATAAAGAAAACTAAGATACCGTTTTATACGTTTGTTTTTATTTTGTTTTATGTCTCTATCCTGTTTGCATGAAACAGACAGGATTATTGAGCACAAAACAGTAGGTACTAGGTGAAGCTTAGTGACTGACTATGGCTTTGAACACTGGCATAAGGACAGTCACATGCTATCTCCAGTCAGGGGTATGTTGGCACCGGCTTGTTGCTGGTCGTTAGAGAATATTTGGATGACTTCAGCACACACGCACACATGCACTCACACAGGCGCGCATGCATGCACGCACACAATCATTGGGCTACATGCATACTTGCTCAAAAAAGCCAGACAACATATTCTATTAGGCAGACGGTACTCAAAGCAACTGGCAGTGTGGTAATTACAGACCCTAGATCTTAGTGCAGAGATTAGCTATTAGCAGACAGGCTGTGGAGGCTCTTATTAAAGGAGCAATACATAATGGAGGTAATGACAAACTCATGATACAAACTAGATGATACCATGCAAAGTGAATTCAGGGCAAATGCTATTTCCAGTTCCCAGCAGGAAATTACACCCACAGTTTTGGTGTATCAACCACATACACAGGCTGTTGACACACATAGAACACACCGACAATGGACATTTTCATGCAAACGTGCACACGCACACCACACACACACACACACACACACACACACACACACACACACACACACAGGCTCTCAGCATCAGTGCCCTGACCATAGGGAGTTTGTGCTGAGCTGGTTGGGACGTCAGGCTGAATCAATGTGAGGACAGCTGACTGGACATGCCTATTCATCTGCCAAAGAAAAGAGATAGAAAAAGAGAGTGAGGGATTCTAAAAGAAATGAGTAAGCCCCTGGAGCAACATGTTTGGGTATCTGCATTACTTTACAGATCCTCCAAAGGGCTTTCAGTGTTTATGGGATGAAAGCTGAAGAGGTGGGAAAGATGGGATCTAGTGAAGCAGAGAGAATAAAAAGGAGAAAACTGGATTGTTCACATTGGTTTTTAAGATTGATTTTTGCTGTTAAAAATACAAAAAAGCTAGGTAAGCACAAAAATTCTAGATAAGCACTACACAAATGCAAGTTCAAGTTCATTTACTCATATAGCCCTTAATCACAAGCATGTCTCAAAGGACTTTACAGAGAAACAATTTGTGGTATGACTGATGAAAATTAAGATATTGCAAAAAAAAAAAAAAAATGTAGGCTGCTTGGACAAAGGCATAAGCACATACTGTAGAGGCGGCTAACTCCATACTGATGGCCCCTTTATTCCCATCTGTTGCCCTCAGCTCTCTGACTTTATCCCCATTGTGTTAACTCATTATGTTCGCCTTAACCTTAACCCCTTAATTGCCACCCTCCAGTTTCTCTTGCACATCCTCCCCCCTTCGAGACAGTGTGCCACATAGCCCATGCACTAATCTGATGGCGTCTGCCCACCAAACACCTGCCATCTCCGGAAAAACTCCTCAACTCCTCCCATTACAGAGACAACTCCCATTCCAGTGTGAGTGGATGAGCACGCATGACCGCAAGTGGGCATGCATGCAGGCGGATGCAAACACATAGATACAGATAATATCTAAATTTAGACAGACACCCCCACCCCCTGAAAATCACGCCACAATCAATTTATTTTTCTATCCTTTCTGTCTATGTGCACCTAGTTTTTCCTCACATTCAAAGACAGGTCATCACACAGACTGACACGGCAAACAAGAGTTGTCTTTTGTCCTGCCTCCTTGCCCAGACATATATTTCCAAGACAGTGACGTGCAGGCCGAGGCCCCTTTGCTTCAACAATAACTATCTCGACCCCCCAGTGAGGGGTGGAGGGCCAGACATGAGGCGATGTGACAGTTCTGGTGCGGCTGACACAATAGCAGGTTTTTCTTTTGACTGCCTGGCTGGCTATACGCCGTGGTATACTTTCTTTCACTATTACAGTTTCACAAATGGTCATGTTTGCCTGAGGAACAAACCAGACTATGCCACTTTTCTATTTTTCATGGACAACAAATCTATGTTCTGTCGCCCATAAAATCCGGTATGATTTTGTCTATTTTTATCTGTTGTCTGAGAAGTTTTAGGGCCACATATATCAAAATACTTGTCTAGTCTGGGAAAGTTTTACCTATACTAATGGCAAGTTTGATGCTGCTTATATGTGGAATAATTGTACATACTGTGGTTGCGTCAAAAAAATGACATGGAGGAAAGGAAGGATCAAAAGGATAATGCTCTAAAGACAACAATGTGATATCTCCCATTATTTAAACAGAATAGAAAAGTATCCTTTGTTACCTTTACTCACAAACTGACGTTAGCACTTACCCCAGAATCAGGGGTATGTGTATGTGTCTGTGTGTGCGCGTGTGTAAAATGAAGTTTGTTGATAATGGATTATTGATCGTGAATTAGAGTAGACTGCCCCTAAGGGCTCATCCTGGTTGGCCAGGAATGAATACATCTCTTCATGCGTCACCTCACACACTCAATTTAGGCATAGGGAACCAAGGACACACACGTGCACATGCACACACACACACACACACTTGTGGAGACACACTGACCCGCGCTCTAATACATACAGACAGGCGTCGCTCATCCAGTAAGGGACAAAGGCTATTCCAGAGTCTGTGTAATGCAAATTGCTTCAATGGTCTCTCTTTCTCTCTCTCTCTCTCTCTGGCACAGTCACAGGTTTTTATTTCTTACAATCTCATTGAAATCACCTTATGCATGCAAGGCACTTCTGCTGTCAATATTGGACAAGTGGTGTATTTGTTGTGAAAGCATAGGCATTACTGAAGATGTAAATGTGTGCAAATGAGCAAAAAAAAAATTTGCAAAATTGTTAGACAATAGCCGTCTTTTAAATAGAGCAGTATATGTATTACTGAATCATCCAGGTGGTCATTGGTCAGGGAGAACATAACAGCATGTCTGAATGAGAATTGTCATCATTGAATGCCTTAAATATCCACAGTCGTCAATGCTAACACTTAGTCATAAGTGGTTGTTGGAAAGCCTGTAAATAGAATAGGCTACCCACCGTACATGGAAGCATTTATTGTCAAATGGCAACAGTAAGCCACAAATTTAAGGGCTTAATTCATTGTCATAAACTTCTTTTTTTCATTTTGGCCAGTGAAAGCTTTTCATTATGAAACTCTTTGGACATACACACATTAGTGTGTAGTGTCCTATACAGCTATAGCTCTTAGAGGTGTTGGAACTGGAATATTATATGTCCACCATAAAGATTGTAGGTTTGCTGCACTCTTAATTTCTCATAGACTGACTTAATTTTTTTTTCAGATGCATTTTGCATTGCTACTTTACTTACTTTAAATTATGCCAATTATGTGACGACCTACAGTGTAGTGAAAAAGGTGCATTATAGGCCTACTGCTAATATTTTTTGCACTAGCCTACATTACCATTAACATTTTCCTCTTCACTTGGGAATGATTCCTATTATACTGGTTGGATAATAACATTAGATAGAATAGTGACTGTGCAAACTTCCTCTTTTTCAGCTCTCATCTCTGAAAAATATTGTCATTTTGTGAATTTAGAAATGTTGTTGTCACTAACAATTTTACTTTCTTGTTCCATTTTCAGGTTTTCTTGTCAAAGGAGTATACAAAATGATACAAGAACATCTCATCAAAAATCAGGATGGACACTAAAGCAGTGACTGTTTACACATTCTTGATGTCCATTCTGAGAACTTAATTGGAACATATACTGTACTTTGCATAGTTAAGGATTTATTACACAGCTGTGCTTTTTGAACTACCAGCACTCTGGAGGCAACAATGGAGACAGAACAGAGGGAGGGTGCGTCACAAAAAAGCACAGCCATTATAAAGACTGAAACAGAGGAAGATGTGACCTCTGGCCACACATGTGGAGTGTGTGGCCGTACCTTTCCTCTTCTCAGCTCTCTGTCCCAGCACATGAGAAGACACACCCGGGAGAAGCCGTACAAGTGCCCGTACTGTGAGCACAGGACAGCTCAGAAGGGCAGTTTGAAGGCCCACATCCGAAGCCATAAACTAGGCCTACTCAGCCATAACTTGGGTGACAAGGAGGGGGATGGAGAACAAGGGCAGAAAGATAATACTAAGGTACCTGATGGCTCTCCTGAATTAATTAGCACCTCTGACAAGGGCCATAATGTCAATGGGAAGATGAAGAAGAAAGGGCCCAAGAAAAAGGTCAAATGCAAAGATGCAGTAGCTGGTGTGGAGGAAACAACTTGCAGCAAAGAACAGGTGGATGACGGGGCTGAAGCTGGGCCCTTTTCCTGCAGCTTATGTAGCCAGGTTTTCCCTCAGGTATTACTCCTGAAAGCCCATATGAAAAGACACAGGGGCTCCCAGGATCACGGTTGCCGGATCTGTGGACGGCGCTTCCGCCAGGCATGGTTCCTCCAAAGCCATATGCGCATTCATCGGGTTAAAGCCCAGCTGCGAGGTGGCAAAAACAATGACACACCTGCCACCATCAATGGTGTTCCTCAGGACCCGGCATCCTTGACAAATGATGAGTGCCTCTATGAGCTCTGTGCCGGCTGTGGTAACTTCTTCTCTGACCGCAAGACCTTGCGAATACACGAAAAGCTGCATAAACAGAACCACAGCCGCACCCAGACGCAGGGCCAGCCACAACAAGACCTTGAGGACTCAGAGTTAAACATCGCTAAGAGGCATTTTTTGGAAACCCTAAACCTCACATGTGTTGGACCCGGGGAAACCCCTGACGAACGGAGCCTGGGCAGACGAATTCCAGAGCTGGATCCTGTTTGTAGTTACCAAGCCTGGCAGTTGGCCACAAGGGGACGACTAGTGGAGGCCACAGAGAAATGCCTGGGATGGGAGGAGAGACTAGCGGATGCTGAGGTGGCATACGACAGGGAGAAAGGCGAGTACGTGCCCCTGAAGCAGGAGAAGAAGAGAAAACAAATCGACACTTCTAGTTCCAACATTAAGAAGAAGAAGGGCGATGTAAGCCAAGACCACACATCAAACAACTTGGCTCACGCTAAAGGTGGTAACAGTGGGATTCTCAGCCGCCAGAGTGACCGTATCCTGTTGAACGGACTTGGTCATGCGTTTTATGGGGCGCTGCAGAAGAAGAAGGTTAAAGAAGTTTACTCCACGAAACAAACCAACAGTATCAGGAACCAAGACCAGGAAGGTAAGGCATACACAATACACCACACTATTTAATCCACACTACAGTTTGGGCAAGATGGTAACAATACCTTGAAATGAGGGATCAAACGGAGTTACCAGACCCTATATTATGAGTCAATGATGGGGACATTTGTTTTGTATTGAATAAAGCACCATTCTTGTTTGGATCAAGTAATCAGAGGTAATGTTTGCTGACATTGTGCAGCTGTTACTTTTCCTGATGAGGACTGCCATATTTTACATTCAATATTTAACAATCAACTACACATAAAGCTCAAGATTTGAGTGGAGTATGACTGGATGACATGGTCATATCCCTCTTGCTGTAAAGTAAGTTAAACTTGCCAGGCTAGCAATGTGGAGATGTATACTTACAGATTCAGACAGCTGGACTAGAAACAGTTTTTAAGTACTTAGAATTAACATTATATTGTGGAGAAGGGAGACCTCTTGTGAATTCATGATTGAATTACACCCAATCTTACATACATGTTTTTCCTTATACAAACAGCTCTGGTAAATGCACTTCAATAAAGGTTTGGACATCTGTAAAGACAAATCAAGTTTCATTCCAAATGCCGTATCTGCTATAGGAATATTTTGCTGGCTGAAATCATGAGTGAATCTTTTAAACACACCCACACAAAAATATCAAATAACTGTTTTGTTAGCAAAGGTCTTACCGGTTTTAAGTGCCTATAACTTTTGAAGAATACCATAATGTGTTTTATTTTCACATTTACAATAATATTGTAAAATCAGGTGCCACTTTTTTCAGTTGGTGAATTATCATTTTGGAATAAAACTCTTCAAATAGAAAGTAAAAAAATAGAAAATAGCTCTTACAAACTATCAAGGAAGCCAGCGACTTTGATGTTGCTGACAGCTCACAGTTCATTAGATTGTTATGAGAGGTTGCACTGTTCAAATCCTGCTGTTGTGTTGTGTAACTCATGCTGCACCCAGCCTAATGCTCACACAGCCCAAAATCTTGCCTTACTTAACTGGAGTTAGAGTCGGCAGCTTGGAAGCAAGATTTAGCTACCTAAGCTCCTTTCCTACCCCCATGTGTGAAAAACCTCAGAAATTTGTGTTAAATCAACAGAAGAGGATAGTTGACTGTTATTTGTTATTTGTTGTGTAAGTAGGTAG
This sequence comes from Centroberyx gerrardi, assembly GCF_048128805.1. Taxonomy (NCBI): domain Eukaryota; kingdom Metazoa; phylum Chordata; class Actinopteri; order Beryciformes; family Berycidae; genus Centroberyx; species Centroberyx gerrardi. The sequence continues at coordinate 14,900,160 of NC_136015.1, forward strand.
CCAAGCAAGATTTCCTTGTCATGTGTGTTTTTGTAAAATAGATAAGAACTTATTTGAGACTTATATATCCACATCAACACAGTTAGTTAAGTAGCGAAATTAAGTAGTAGTGTTACTTTTGTCAAATAGTGGATATTGCAAGCTTTGATGCTCGAAAACTGGAAGATTATGGCCAGGAAAATACAGTTAGATTTTTTTACTCAGAAGTATGTCTGCGTATAGTAAGTAATGTAATGTGATATTTGATTAACGATGTAAATAATTTTAAAAATATTGTTACAAAAGTATAATCCTGTTAAGTTGAAATAGAAACTGAGCTGTTAATATTTTGTCTCAAACTCTACCAGTAAGGTGTTTGAAACAGTTGCGGACAGAAAATTAAAATATTCAGCCACACACAAAAAATAATTAGAGAGACACTGAAATTCCTTATTTTGGCCAGTGAAGGCTCTTTTTAGGTGTTCACATAGGAGCTAAACCCCTTTTGTCTACCTGCTGGTTTATTATTCTCCCATGTTTTTGCAGTTTCTTGTGAGATGGTACATGATAGAGACATTATCACTTCACTTCTAAGTCTGATTTACCATTCCACCAGTCCACCATTTTTTTCATAAACACATTTTCCACATACTTCCTACATCATTGGCCAGATCGTCACCAGCATGTCCAAACATGAAAAAACTTTGTAGATCTATTCAACAAGCTATGCTAAGATTAAGGATCAAGCCATTTTAAAATAAACCAGTAGGGGGCACCGTAAATTGATATCTTGAAATGGGTTGACCAAATGTTACAAAATTTGGTATACAGTATAATATGGTGTATGTTCTAGGGCCAAGTTGTAGCCATAATAGAGGTATGGTTGTGATTGGTCAATGCGTACATTGGCTATCACATACAGTAATGGCCTCTAAATCAAGAAGGGTTCGAAGTATCACAGTGTAACTTGATGAACTCTTTAGGATCTCTATCTGGAACATGCATGTCAAATTCATTCAAGTCTGTCAAAACTTGGCAGCACTTTGGATGTTGAGCCAATGGCAGCAGTCTTGACCCAGTGATGGATGCATATACTGTATATTATAACTGTGTCCATGCCACTATGAAACTTGATATGGTTGTCATAGTCTGTCCTTTGACAATTTCCCTTGCCTTCTGCTCTAATCTACAGATAAAAAACCATACTTCTGCGAGCACTGTGATTTCCACACTGTTGACGCCTCGCTTCTCAGGTCTCACCTGCACAGGCAGCACCAGGACTTCATGGGTCCCTACAGCAAACAGAGCACCATTTTGGACAACCTGAGCCAAAGTGGTTCCAAAGCCTCAAGATACATGGACTACCTCAGAAATAGGAGCGCGTTGCTTAGTCAGCCACACTGGAATCCTTACACGTGTCCACCTGTCCAGGGGTGGGCGGAGTCAAGCGTTAAAACAGAAAAATCAAAGGGTGCTGAGGTCAAAGGGAAGGGAGATACCACTATTGATGCTGCCAGTCTCCTCAATTTATCATCGTTACCTGTAGGTGAAGGAGATGGCACCATTAACTATCTGGTAAAAACAGAGGGCCTGGCGAGACACCAGTGCCCATATTGTTCCCACACTACCAACTACCCAGAGGTGCTGTGGATCCATCAGCGGGTTTCACACAGGGTGGATGGCAGTAGCTCCCTGGCACCCAAGTGGGCACCCTGCATTAGTAGCTTCAAGAGTTCAAAGACAGGCGCTGCCCAGTGGAGACGCACAGGGCCTCCACCATTCCTCGAGGGCAAGGACTGCCCAGCTCTACCCACTCCAAGAACTCAGCGCACGCACCCACCAGGCTTCACAACCCGCAGCAGCAGCAGCAGCAGCAGCAGCAGCAAGCGCTCAGCACCTAAGACTCACTCAGGTGTCTCTACAAATAAGTCCAAGCCTAGCACTCAATCAAAGGACTCGCAGTCTGCGGACAGGACACCATCTAGTGGGAGGATGGGACTCCTACCTCAAAAGAAGTCTGGTGAACAGAACCGCGCGGTGGAGGGGGGAAGCAAGGGCAACAATGTTCAAGTTACTTCATCAAGCAGTAGTGCGCATAGCAAAAGCGTCCCTGGTTTCCAGTCTACAAGCAGCCCCAAACCCAGAGGCCACAGGGTTGCAGTGGAAGGGAACCTACTCCCGCAAGAAGGCTTGGGTTTTATGTTGGCCCGCAATCATGGCAGGACTTCATCCAATACAACTGCAGATAGACTCCATCCCCACAGGCAGACATGTGACTCCTCTGCAGGTCCTAAGGGTCCTGATGTTTGGTCTGCCATGAACATGTGGGGGATACACGGGAGCAAAGCATACTTAGAACCACTCCTTTTTGCTCAGGGAAAGAGTGGATCAACAGGAGAAATGCCAATGGACATTGATATTTTGAGCCTCTTGAAAAACTACAATCCCCACGATCTGGCTGCTCTGTACCAGCACTGGGGGTTTGTCGATCCCAGGCTTGATCCACAAGGTAAGCAGGAACTTGGTTTTGGTGTTTTATTTACTGTATGTAAATAACAGATAACTAAGTGAATACTGCTTTGTACTATAGATAGAAAGAGTGGATGGAGGCTAATCGAAGGCTGAAATTCAATTTGAATGCATTCAAAAAGACTAGGTGCATAAAGATGGTGGTGATTGTGGACTATTAATAAAAACATGCAAACCTCCAACATGACCGGGATATTCATGTATAAATGCACTTTAATTAGTTATACTGTTTCCTTTCTCCTATTTTTACAGCAATGTTGCAGTTAAATGGAAATTTTGGAAATGAAGTCCATTCCTCCTCTGAAGCTTCCAAACAGGTGTGTTTACTTTACAGCAGCCTCTCATATTGTATGCAGGTTCGAGTTTAATTCAAAAAGTGGATGGATAAAAATTGTCTCCTATTCTTATGTTCAACCCACTGAAAAAATTTGATTGAACAATAACATTCATTTATTTTAATCAATTAATTACGGTTTCAACTGAATTTTCTGAATGGAATGGTCCTATCAATTCACTTTCCAAAATTAAGAACACCACAAGAATCCCTCTATCCCTCACAAGTATGTAAATCGATACCAACTGTGTGCATCTGTGTGTGTGTGTGTGTGTGTGTACATTGTCTGTGTGTGACTACAGTATATATGAGTGTGTCTGCGTGTTTTCATGTGTTTGCATGCGTGGCTGTCAACTTCCACAACCTGGCTGTCTTCTTGCTTCTCTTTTTCTTAAGAGAGGCTGACAGGGATGAGGCAAACAAATAATAATGAAAAAACATTGTTGTCCCCCTCAGGGTAGAAACCGCCTAGCGTCTCCATATGGTGTGTCATCAGCCTGTCAATCAGGCCTACCCTGATACTACCTACAACTGTTCTTTGCGTTTTCCTCTTTCCCCTAGAGTAATAATATGTGGGCAACTTTTTAAGACACTAGAGATGGGCAATATCTCTTTCTGCAGGGGTGAAGATTGACAAATCAAGACAAAATTAGTATGGATAATGTTGTGGGCCATATTGAACAGTATTATGGAAAAATATTTTGTCCATCCATTTTTATTCCCTTTGTACTAGAATGTACATCCCGGCCTTTAAACTTTGCTTTTTAAACTACCAGCTTCACCTGCCACACTCTCTATCCATAGCACTCATTTTCAAGGACAAAAAGTAACTTCTCTATGTACAACTTAAATTCAGCAGGACTTATTAGGTAAAATAATAGAGATTCTCTAACTATTTCATGAGGTACATTAACACAAAATGCACAAATTTTTTATAAATTTAAAAGACTGCAGTTGTACTCAATGCATGTGTCCACAGGCAACAGCACACAGCTCACCATATGTAAGTGACACCAAGATCGTAAACTGAAATTAAAATAAAAAGGAGAAAAAATAAAAAAAAATAAAATTGAACTTAAACTACAGCATCTTGTCTACTTGTAACACTAACTAAAATAAAAAAAATATATATGTGAAATGTGTTCAGTTTTTGTCTTGTGCAGGGTAAAAAAACACTACGCACTCACTACGCCACGAGATGGCACTATCCTGTAGGCCGACCTGATTGCTGTTGAGTCTGCTAGTTCATTTAATTTGTACAGCATGAAACCAGGTGGTACCAATTTTAAGTTATCTGAGGATATATTGAAAAATTTAAATTAGTAAAATTTACATTTACAATTTTTAGAGTTATTCTTATATAATAAATATAAACTAATGAAAAATCCCAAACTATAATAACCTTGATTCACGCATATTTCTCACAACTTGACACATCCTGTAGCAAATACATGTACTGCATCTCTCATCATCCATATTTTTAACATCAAAATTGACCAGATAACTGAGTGGTTACTACGAATAAAACAAAACAATAACATAGGCCTAAGTGTTCCTGAATCCTTGAAAAAAACTCTTAATGTCTAAGATATCAAGAAATTCCAATACAACCGCATGTTTCATATGGTTGCAGCAAGGTGTTTCAAGGCATTATAATATCTGGAAATTCCCCCTGTCTAAATGATTCATCCATTTCCCGTGGCTTCAGATTAGCACAGTTCCCCTCTGAGTTAGCATCTGTGATAGTGTTTTGATCATTCAAATATTTCAGGGTGGTTATGCACTGCTGGCTCATTTATTGCTAGCGTGACAGTGTGAAAGTATGGTGCTCCTTTCAGTCTGCACACACACACACACACACACACACACAATCCCTCTCAGTGTTGCTAGACCTAACCGGTGTGCCTCTTCTGCAGGTGAACAGCCGCTCCGCTTCATCCTCAGGGTCTCTTCAAAAAGGAACGTGAAGATATGTTCCTGTATGCTTCCAGCTTGAGCGATACTGCAGCACTAAGAGGCCTGCTGTTCTTTAAAGGAACCAGCCATAACTCCTTGGGGACAGAGGCACTTGATAATGCACAATATATGCAAAGCAATGAGGTGGACTTGTTTATAATTCTGATTATTTTGTAATATGGTTGTTTCACTGGAAGGTGAGTGTTATGCTCACATTCTCACAAAACAATGCTTTTTTGTTGTTAAGATTGTAGATGCGTTAGATACTGCAACACATATGGAGATATGTTTTTTAAGGACACGAGGCAGAACTGTTTATGCTCATTCAGACAGTGGGAAAGATGATAAGAAGACAGTGTGGAGGGACACTGGCTCTGGTGGAAATTTAATGTGAAGCCAGCAAGGATTTAGAGATGGTGGTTGGATGGTTTTGTTGGCTAAAGGCTCACAGAAATATGCTGGTTTTGGGGCTAATAATGAGCTCTAGCTGTAGAGATCCCCTGCACATTTATTTTTTTACACAACAATATGAAATACCAAATCTCACAAACGAGGATGCCACTGAGAACATTCAAAAGCGGTTCAGAGATGTAGACTGAGCCTGAAATTTACTACATTTTTACGTGTATATATCAAAACAGCTGCGGTTTGTTTTTCTCTGTATTTGGAGCCTGTATGCCTGTGAAATGTCTGTTTGGCTTAGGATAAGTATGGGATTGTCACAACACATGCAGAAATTGAAATGGAAGAGTAGAATATGCAATGCAGCTAGTACGCTGTCACATTTTAGTTATATACTGATACATATTTACATAAGTATCAGAGTACTGATCTTAGACCAGTTCTTTCTTCTAGACCATGTTGATTGAGATGACAGAGTGAACTTATCAGCGGTCATCTGGTTAATTGTCATCCATCACTATGCTTTGTGAGGCTTTGACAAGTATAGTGCAAGTATAGAGTATAGAAGTAAAGTACTGTGCTTAAATCACACTTGTAGTTACTTGCATTTCAGTCACAGTGGAAAAAAAAAACACTGGAGGATTTCTTCTAGATTTTTGAGCAAATTAAGCACAAAGTCACCATCCCACTGCCAGCATTATGGGATCGCTTAATTAGGGCTAAATCTGACCAAAATCCTGGCTTTACCACTGTCATGTTAAGTCGTCCCACACACATTCAGAAGAACGGGATGCACTGGTTATATCATCGTCATCCTCATGTGTTGCACTCCAAGCGCTCTACAGCATACACATCTTCAAGTAGGTTGGGATTGGCTGCTTAATGCATATTTCATTCCAATAGTCAGCAAAAATCTTGTTTCCCAACATTAATCAGAAGCTTATTCAACTTGCTGTATATACTAAATTGCAGTAGTAGTGTACATTTCTGCATTTGCTACACAATTGACTTAACAGCAACAGACTATTAATATACTACTGATGCAAATGAAGTCACTACAAAGGCATGACATATTTTTGACATTGAATTTTAGCATTCCCAAGGTAACTGGAATTTATTTTTGCATATGCCTCGTAGATCAATACAACCCAGAAATACCCACACATACAAATGCATTTCATTGAAGAGGTCACAGCACAGGGCCAGTTGCAGTGCAGCAAGGGACTCAACCGTTTTTGGCACCGTCGATGTAATACCAGCCATGTTCTAGTTGCTGGTCATACAATCTCCTTTCAGCTCCAGGGACCAAACCAACAAACGTCCCGGACTGATAGGCCTCTCTTATGTCAAGGTGGTTAGTTTGAAGGGATTATTGAAGGTAAAAAAGAACAACAACTAGGTTTTGGTTTACTGGGGTACATCCTTGATAATTTGTTTTGAGTATGACCAGTTTGACATTCTTCCATTCAAGAAATCAGACAGTAAGATCTGCAGCAACGGCATTTTGGCCTCTCAGTTGACATTTGTCAATGGCAAATCCATAACCACCGCCAAACTTAAAAGTCCATAATGGCCAATCAAATAATGTGAGAAAACCACAAAAATATGTGAATTGGTGGCCATCATTACTTACAAACTGTAGCCAGTCTGTCATACACGTTTTGTGTCAAAATAACCAATGAACAATGAATGTGGTATTACTACTTTTTCATTTTGAGTTTCGAATTTTAATGTAGTAGTTTTGCCCTTTTTCTCTTATCAGAAACAAAAGGAATGCTAGTGAAATGGTGTTCACCTTAACATTTGCACTCATTTCACACTGTGCTAGCCTTGTAGCAGTTTCATCCTATCATCCTTAGATGTAGAAAATGTAGAAAAGTCCCCAAATAATTAACAATTTCCGCTGATGTGGCCCTTTCTGTTACGTCTGCCAGGAAAACTGCAAATTCGAATTTTTAAAGAATGCAAAACATTAGTTTTTGACTGTTTGAAATTCTTCTCTTCATTGTCAGAATTACTTTTTTCCTGTGTTTTATGTTTGCAGATATGTTGAGTATGTTTATGTTTTAGTCTTACTGATTCAGTGTATTCATCTCCCATTGAGAAATGGTCTATGCAGTTGTACCAGTCATACTAGCTGTGTACAAAAAAAAAAAGCCATCAACTTATTGACACTTGGGAGTTGTTAAAAATGCATTATTTATTATTGGAGTACTGACTTTGATCTGTGTGAAAAAAAAAAATGTTTTTGATAAATATTGTAAAAGATAGTTTTATTTAATGGTCTTTTTTTTCGCTAAGAGTGGAATCTCAACACTCCTCAGTACTTGACATTTCTAGAAACAATGTAGAAAATGTAAATAAAAATGAGATTTTTTCAGAGACTTACACTTGTGCGCATTTCACGCGGGGGTCAGAGTGCAGGGTCAGGCAGGAGTGATGCCTCTGGAGCAGGGAGGGCTTCAGCGTCTTCTTCAAGGACTTTTTAACAGCAGCTGTCTGTCGAGGTCCAGTTGGTGACAGCAAATGGTGACATGGTCATTTTTATGCAAGCCTGCACTCTGTTTTCATTTTTGTGATTATGTGAACATATTTCATAGTAATAAACATGTTGGCATCTAAATTTTCACCAGTTCTGCATTTTCTCTGACTGTAGAATTCTACTAATAAAATTGGGTAATGTTAATTTACATTGTAGTGTTGTTATCATCATCTCCCCTTACAGATTCATCATCTCGTTTTCAAACCCTCAAATCCCAAATGAATGTATAAATAGATCAAATATTGGTAAATACACATGGGTTTTCTCTGATGGACAGTAATCTCTGGAGCTTTCAGATGTTGTATTTAAAAATAACACAGGCATATAAACCATTAACAGCATTTGTGTAGCTGATATTTAGCAGGCACACTTCACTGTCAGACAATATTTTTAGTAGTATCCATCTTGTAGGCTTTATGTATGCAGTCCGTTAAGCATATTTGGCTTAAAACTAAACTATTTTTACTACATAAAAACATCACCGGGCACATGATCGATTTTGATCAATGCCCTGTCCTTTAAGAGGGAAAAACAAGACAAATGTCACTTATGCAATTGACTGATTTCACCTTACTCACGCTGATGCAGTTTACCCCTGCTACCAGCAGATGGTAGACAATGTCAAGCAATTGGGAAGCTGAGAGCTGCTTTGTTACAAATCCCAACCCTCTTGGTTTGTTTAACTCTCTGGCAAGACAACTACTGCATCATATTTCTTCTGTAACCTATAAATGTGAAGATTCAAATGTGCGTCCTGAAACTTTCCTCTGTAAGCCTGTAAATCTCTGCGTCCACTGCTTGAATTAGCACAGAGACTAAACTTAAAATTAGAGAGGTGTGGTTTATTTTTACTCCGGCAGCCTGCTACCTGCCTACAGGCTGGATTGAGACATTGCCACACTGTATTCACCGGTACTTTTTATAGTTAGTGTTAGCTTAATTAGGTGTCAAAGTGGGTAGGGTTTACCATATGGAGCAACAAAACATGTGTCAGAAAATCACAGGAAAGCATTTGAAAATCAATTTAGCATGCTTTTATTTTTGTGATTGACAACATTTATGTGCAACTGACCTTATCTAGGTGGTAAACTCCAGCCGTCTCATATTCCCTGGAGGTTAACATAAATACTAAATAAAGGGAGTATTTGCAACAACCGATGTCTGGCACATTTACAAGGCGTGTGTATTTGTGTGATTGTGTGTGTACATGTGTCTCTGAGTGTGTGTGTGTGTGTGTGTGTGTGTGTGTGTGTGTGTGTACACGCTCGTGCGCCTGTATGTCCTTGTCACAATCTGTTTGTCAGAGCGGCTGTGTTATATCTTGGTGCAGTGACAGCATCAGTTAGCTGCCGGAGAGACATCAGAGATCATGTTTAGAGTGCCATCAGCGAGAGGGGCTGAGAGTTGTGCCGGCCACAGGGTCCGAGAGTAGATAATGTCACCGGGCTCGCAGCAGGAGAGACGCACTGGCATATGTTCTTTGACAGGGAAACGCCTGGCTGTTGTTGAGCCCTCTTGCAGGCGGAGGGGAGAGACAGACTGGTGGCCGATTGGAGTGACAGCTGCCAGAGAAGGACTGTGTGTGTGTGTGTGTGTGTGTGTGTGTGTGTTGTACTTCTATCCTTGTGAGAACCAGTATGAGTTTTAGACCTTTGGAGCGAGGACATTTTTGCAAAGTGAGGTTTTTTTTTTGGCAGGTCACTTTTTTTAAGGGGCTAGTTTAGAGTTAGGACTTTAGGGTTTAGGGTTAAGGCTGCAATGAGGATTTCAGTAGGTTTAGTTTAGGGTAAGAGTTAAGATTAGTTTAGGCCAGTGATGACCAACTGTGCCATGGAGGGCCAAGAGCCTGCAGGGCTTTCTTCCAACTATTGATTATACTATCTGATTTCACTGTGTAGTACACCTTTAAGCAGAGAGGGAGGGAGCAAATAATCAGTGAAAACACCTGGTGTTGTCTTTGGCTGGAAGAAAAACCTGCATACTCAGGTCCCTCCATGGCACATGATTGGACACCGCTGGTTTAGGGTTAGTTCTTGGGTTAAGGGTTAAAATTAGAATTAGGATTAGGTTAGGGTAAAGGTTAAGGATAAAGGAGGTAAGGTTAGTTTAAGCTTAGGACTTAAGGTTAGAATTGCAATTAGGTTACTGTAAGGGTTTAGGTTAGGCATGCAGTGGTGAGAATTAAGGTTAGGGTTAGGAGTTAAATTTAGTCAATGGAAGGTTCTCATAAGGATAGAAGTATACAAGTGTATGTGTGTGTGCCTGTGTGTGTTTAATTCACAACTCCAACATACTTCTGATATTGAGGAGGGTGGTTTTCAGTTACACACACACACACACACACACACACACACACACACTCCTGGATGTCGCATAATCTAGACCCGTCTGCATTAAACAACAGCAGACCTGCAGTATCTCTGATCTCCTTACACATTACATTTCCTTGATCAAGACATAAATTAAGTTGCCATTGACAAGTAGACATTTTTGAAAATTATAGGTATATTTAAAAATCCCAATATCAAAGATTTAGTTATGTGTGAGTAACAAACCACATAACTTTCATATTACAGTAAAAAGAGGAAATTTAAATTGTCTAATGGCCTTACAGTGTAGAAGCTAGTGTGTCAGTCCTACCTGTTGAGACCCCGCTGTGACAGTAATGACTAGACAGCGGGCTAAAATACCGACCGCCGCCACAGACAGGTGGACGCTGGTGATAAGGAGATTTCCAAGCAGCCACAGTAGGTGCTTGGAAATGTTGTCCTGTAATGCTCAATGGGTAGAGCATGGCACTAAAATTGCCAGGGTCAGGGATTTGATTCCCACTTGCGCAATATGTATGGTACTGTAAGGTGCTATGGATAAAAGCATCCACCAAATGGCATATGTGATATGTTGGAAATATGAGTTAGCGTACCAGAACACTGTGGAGGATATCCAGCTGAGGGTAATTATTAGCTGATGGAGGGAAAGAAGAGGTATTTGTAATTCGGAATATTTTCCTTTCCAGTTACCTTTGTTTGATCTCTCTCATTTTTTTTATTCCAGGATAATATTGTTCAAACAATGGAATTAATATTAAAAACCTTAAAAAAATACTTCTTAAATTTACCATTTTAATCAGCAAGTGATTCCTCAACTGGCAATTGAGAGAGAGAGAGAGAGAGAGAGAGAGAGAGAGAGAGAGATAAGAGAGAGACAGAAAGAAAGTAAGAGAACACGCTAGGGGAAGAGTTACAGTAAGTATGTGATACAATGTGTGCTGAAGTCATCATTATGAACCTGTGCCTGACACACAAGATGGAGTGAGAGTACCAGGGTGGAGACACACGAGAAAAATAAGACGTATCCATCAGATTAACACATGGCCCACATTGTAATGTCATCCTGGTCTCGCCCACGGCTTCAGTGATTTATCAATGCAAAGCTAATAGCATCAATATGAATCTAACTAAAAATCAATACTTCATTACCAAATTGTTAGTGGGAATGAAGAGAGATGATGGTCGGTGACGCCATTTGCTCAGTAAGAGCATCTGGAGTTCACAGAGACGGGGGGTGGTGGGAGACTTTTGGGACATCTGGAGGGACATCAGGAGGACAAGCTTAAAATGTAACTGCACACTAACTACACACATTTTACAACCAGATAAAAATCTATGTATTTGGCTATAATGCTGTAAAACACATTTTTCATGTTCAAAATCCCAAGATTACTGTGCATATTGTTGCTGTTAGGTGAATACCATGGAACTCTACCATGGAACTCTACCATGTAACGCTAACAGAAAGGCATAAAACCTTACAATTTCCTAATAAATTAAGACATTGCACACGTTACAGATTTCATTTTGTGTCAAAAAATGAACTGAGCCAAATAGACCCCCACCTCTACTCCCCAAAGTCGCAGTCCATAGAATCCATTAAAAATACTCCATACCATTTTCCCAGTCCATCACCCCCACCTGAAAGCACATAGTCCAACAGAAATCAAAACCCACACCCATAGACAAAGATAACACTTCATTGATCGCCTTGGGTAAATTCAGGAATCAGTTCACTGCTCCAGGTGAGGCTCGAACTCACAACCTCGGCATCACTCTGCAGGATACTGTCTTATAAGTACCGCGCGCTGACCGATTGCGCCACTGGAGCCCAGAGGACAACACCGGTCCTCTTTATTTCCTGCAGCATTTCAGCACTCGCATGTTGTTAAATCAGGTCTCTTGGCAATAGTCAATATGATGCACTTCAGTCACAACAGATGCATGAAATTCAGTCAGTTTTAATCTCCTAACCCCCCAGCTGTTCTCAAGGTGAGCCATTAAATCCTAAACTATGATTCTCTCTTCATTCTTCACTTCATGAAACATTACTGTACGAGTCTTTTCATTTGTAGTGTTTTGATACTGAGTCTTGTAAAAACTAAAACTTTATAATATAGTTATGGATTATGTTATGGACTATAGTTCAGTGGTTTTCAATCCTGGTCTTCAGGACTTCTAGCCATCTAATCAGGGATTTACGCCAGGGACGCCAGATGAATGCAATGAACTGCAATTAAGTACCTGGTATAATAGAAAGCCAGCAGCACTCTGGGCACTCAGCACTCTGAAAACAATACTACCATTAAGTCTAGTGGAAAACTATTTTCACACCTTAAACCGTTTCGCCACTTCTGTGTCTCCCTCACAGGATCTACTTGCTGGACTTTATTCTACCCCTAGGTCCTAGGTAGTACAGATCTTTTAGTGGGAGAAAGTTTGAATTTAAAAAAAAAAATGAAGTTAAATAACTTTTTAAAACTTTGCTCCACAGAATAGAGTCATACGCAATGGCCAGCAACATAGATAGACGTAGTATTAGTATATGTGAGAGTCATAAATGCTTTTCTATTCTATTCTATTCTCCAGTGCATTTCTCATTGAAATCACAATATTTTTACTATATTTTCTAGCCATTTTCAGCTGATTTATTCCAATGAAAGATATCCCTTCTCTACATTTTATCTCTCAGGGTTGAGGAGGAAAACCTGATTGTGTAAGGTAATATTTTAAGGTTTACATATCACAGCTGTTTATTTATTCATCTGTCACCCTTTCAGTTGCAAAGAATACTGCTTTACCATAAAAGAAGAGCAAACTCAGCAAACAGCTCAGTGAAACAAAAGACAATATATTTATCAATAACCCTAGTAACTGCCTCCAAATTCCAACTGTCCTCCACTTTTTAAGATCTGTTCATGTTGAACTAACGCTACACAATCCATATGATGCATGTCCTCCCCTCTCTTCTGTCTTTCCTGTCTCTTGATTGTATACTATCCCATATAACAAAAATATCTTAAAAACAATGTTAAAAATGTATCCAATAGTCGCCTAAGTGAAAGATTTTAAAACTGGTCAGATGAATGAATACTCAGAATGTATGATTAGTTAGACTATGCATCAATATCGCCATATCTTCCTTTATGAAAACAATTTTGTAGGGTCTTATTAACCTGAGGGACAAACTGAGTGTAAAGACACAGTATTATTAATGTGCATGGTTATACTGACACAGTCCATGTTGCACTGAGGAAACGTCTGGGTCTCGGCAACCCGTATTGGAGACGGACTGGTCCACATATTGTTCTGCTGAGGGCCATCATGTACTTGAACTCTGATGTTGTGTAATTCAGCATCTTGCTGCACATTACAAATGTGCTTCATTCAGCAGTTTCAGCACAGGTAAGAAAAGGAGATTGGTTAGCAATAAGTTCTTAAAGTCAGGGACAAAAGGAAATGGAGGGAGTGTTCAGTTCTAAATGGGATTTTGAAGATACAAGAAAAACATTTTTGCATTATAGTTTCAACCACAGATGCCAGTGCCTGAATAGGATTCGAGATTTTCCAACAATTTATATTTTTTCAATGTGCTTTGTAGAGTTGATTGACAGAAGACGTATTGACATTGACTGCGTTTACATGCACACCAATATTCCCTTAATATTCGGGTTATTTTTTGTGTTGGTGCATGTAAACATCATATCCTGATAAACCCTCATGTTGGTTTTGAAAAACCCAAATAAGAGAGATGGGATACGCTGATATTAGCTGGGATACTGTAAACACTGTATCCTGGCTACTGCTGTTTATCACACAGCCGCGCTTTCACATGATGTGAAGTCTCAAATGAGAAGTCGAAAATGAGATCTTCACAAGGAAGCTGAAAGACAGAAGCAGGAGGTAACACCTTGGTGAATTCTGATTATTGGCAGATGTTTATGGTACAGGGATATGAGAAAGAGAGACACTAAATGTGCATGTAAGCAGCGTATCCCGAATAACACCTTAAACAGGGTATGTGTTCGTATCCGGGACCCTGTGTGCGTGTACACAGTCATTTGTTCTGCTAACTTGGTATCATGCAGGAATTCCAGAAAAAAACTGGTCATCACAAATTGGACCATTCATGTGAGGCAGGAAGAAAATTAATTTGAATAGATGGCATCAAGCAGCACAGGAGTGTGTACATACAACCAGGATTCTCCTGAGCTGAATTCACCTCAATTCATTTCTGTGTGGTTTGCATGTTCTCAATGTGTTTACGTGTTTTTCCTCCAGGTGCTCTGGTTTCCTCTGACTGTCCAAAAACATGCAAGCCAATGAATTGAAGACTCTAGCTTGCCCACAGGTATGAATGTGAGTGTGAGTGATTCTGTCTTAGCCCTGCGATGGACTTTTCAGAACCATATATAGTTGTTAAAAAGACAGAGGGAAGACATGGGGTAAAAATGACAAAATAAATCCCTTAAATACACTGTAGGTATTGTTATTTGTTATGTCAAATATCTCAACACACACCAACGCTTGTTAATGCGTTTGTAATTTACAAAATGGTTATTTACAGGCTTTGACTCTCCAGCACAATGTGGAAAGAGCGGTTTTGGTTTAATTGCTGCGGCGCAAAGTACATAACAAGGCCCAGGAACTGGAGAGAGGCCAGATCCCTCTGCTATCGGCCGCTAATAACACATCACAGTGACAGAGACGCACCTCCTCTCTACCTCGCTGTATCGATCTCCCATCTCGCTGTTAATAGTCCTGTTAAACACCAGCTCTTGGCTCTTTACTGTGTCCAGGCCCACTTAACAATAAAACTCCCCCCTCCGCTCGCCTTTTTAATGCTTGAGAGATAGACAGGAGGGGGCAAAACCGTCGGTGTGTGGGTGGTGGAAGGGATTCACCTGCCTGCTGGATAATGCGCTCACTTTTGTGGTCCCTAAAAATGTGTCTTATTTTGTATAAAGCGAAAACGTGTCACATGTTGTTTTGATTTGCTCACAGGAGAATAGTCAGATTGAAGAAAAAGCATTCTCGTTTACTGCGATGTTCAAAGAGGCAGAATAATTCAGATGATGACAATGACAGTCACATGACAGGATGTTCAATTGTCTCATTATAGGCAACTGCAAATGATGCGTAGAGTGAATTATGTTACCCACAGTTTACAGAATATTATACTCTGCAGCATCTTTTTGTTGCTGCTAAATCTGTGCAGTTGTCACACCTCCATTTCTGTCTCCCTGCAATGACACTGTCCACCACACCTCCTTTTTTCATCAGTTGGGCAGTTTTCAGAGCATAAACAATAAATAATAAACAATCGGTGCAGGTGATGAAAGAGCTGACTTGTGCATCACTAACACACATGCACATCTGTGGTTTACCTGGGATTTCTAACAGGTTGTACTGTGTTAGATGGAGTCACTGTAACCCAGACTTGGTATGTTTGTATGAGCAGCAGAAAGAGTCTGAACTGTTGATGGTGATTTTTACACTCAGAATTTTTCGGTATAAATTTCATTTTCTCCTCCAAACACCAAAACAGTCAATCAGGAGTCAAATATTGTGCAACGCTTGGTCTTTAAAGGAGGAATGGCACCATTTCTCTCACAGTAACATTATTCATATTTATTTGCATGAGCATGAAATATTCCCAAAATATGGGGAGCGAACAGTAAACAGCACGTTGGGTAATTGCAGATGTGGGAGGAGAAAGAGAAACATGTCTAAGGCAAACAATTGCTGTCCATGTAGAGCAGAAGTCCAGAGGGAGTCCAAGTCTTTAGTCAAGGACTTGTGTTTTATTAGTTGAATGATATAAAACATGACAAAATGCCTACTCAAAGAGAATCAAAGATTCTCAACCCTTCCCACAGGGACTTCTATATAGGGCAAGAGCTCCTCGCATCTCTCTCTCTCTCTCTCTCTCTCTCTCTCTCTCTCTCTCTCCCCCTTCAGAAACAGGCTCTAAAAACCTCTGCCATAGACAAACAAGTACCATGGCCGTCTCTTACAGCATCGTCGTACTCGTTGAGGTAATTGTTAGGTGAAATAACAATTTGTCACAATTTGTCAACCTTTTGTCACAAATGCATGTTAAGGAAAACCAAACTGCCTTGAACTGTGCACAGAGAATATGAAGGCAAAAAGTGATCAATTCTTACAGGGGGGATGTGTGTGTGTTTGTGCTTTGAAACTTTTTTACTGGTGTGTTCTATCTCCTTTTTAGCTGAAAACAACATTTGAGTAGCTAAACAGGAGCATAAGTGCTATGTTTGTTGTTTTTGATTCTACCGACGCCTCAGGAAGGAATCTCCAGCTTTGGCGGTGAGGCTTTGAAGAGAGTTTTCTAAAAGGTACGCACTGTTTGCTTGTCTCACAACAGTATTTGATTTTTATTTACCCTTCGAACAGCATCACTTTTCAGGCACACACACAAATCACACACACAGCCAGATTTTAAGATTATAAATGTTCATACTGTACATGCAGATAAACCATCTAGCTATCAACATAAAGAGAAAGAGAAGCCAACAAGATGTAATGCTCTTTGTTCTTTTAAAAAACAACTTTGAGGTATTTCATTATTCAACAAACTATATTGCTCTCCACCGAAATTTTTAAAGTGTTCAAGGTCACTCAAAATTGATATATTTTCTACCTGAATCTGAAGACTCAATTTCAGCTGTCCGACCCGATTATTTTGGAAACAGTCAAAGACAATTAAGACTTTGTTGGGATTTATCTCTATCAAAAAGCGAAGTGATTGTTTGAGTGGGGAGGAAGGTGAGAAAAACAATGCAGAAAGGAAAATGTATGCGTGTGTGTGTGTGTGTGTGTGTGTGCTTCAGAGAGTGAGTTAGAGGCAGAGATACCGCCTGCCACATCTGAAGAAGGGAGCTGAAGTGGAGGTGTAACCAAACCCACCCACTGGCTGACTAGCAGCTACATGGCTTGTGGTCAGCATTATTTTCCATAGACCAAACAAAGCAAAACAATAGATTATGTTGAAAATAGCCTGTTGGCATCCTACGTTACACAATCAATCATAAGATGTGCATAGTTTTGTAACATTTGTTTTAAAAAGACTTGCTGTATATGCTACAACTTCAAACATTTCCTGCACACATGGCCTCTTGTCTTTAAAAATGGCAATTGAACTTTTATTTTGAAATTTTCACTCAGTAAACTGAAGCACTGCTAGTATTACAGGAACACCAATTGAAAGCGCTACAGAGGACTGAATCAGTATTCATCAATGTGCCATGTTCCGGTTATTAAGCTCTTGTTCAGGTGTTATGAATGTGTTCATGTAGTGTTACCAAATGATTCATAAACTCTGCTGAGTGCGCACTTTGCTGGAAGGTGAACATTTTTTTTGTGTGAAATGTTCATCATAATGGCTTAGTTTTGAATTACAGTATTGCTGAAAGTGGCAATAATGGTGCTAAATTAGTCAATCTAATTTGGAAAAGAAAAAACAGAGAATGACTACATGACACTCACTGCAAGTCTTATAGTTAGTATTTCAGAAGAGATGCTTCAGTTGCAGCATCCATACACCTTTGCAAAGAAGGAAACATACACATATGAATGCACATGCCTCTTTATTCATTTTCTTACACTCTAGCTCACACAAACACATTCAGTCTCCATGAAGTTTTAAAGCAATATAATAGGCTTAAAGTCGTATTTCTATCAATACCAAAGGTATAGATGCTATAGATTATTTTCGTTTTTTTTCATCGTGTTATTTGAAATGATCTGATGGTAGAATCGAGGATAAAGTCAAAGAACATTTTGTTACAATGAGGCCCCTGGGGCTCAGCTCTTGGATCTCTCACCAGTATACAGTACTTGTCATGGTTGTCATTTCAATGTTCCTGAAGGTTGCCTTATCTAAAAGGCTCGGGGGGAAAAGAGGTGGAGAAATATTCACTGACCTCAGGATGTATCTGAATAACTTCACGCTTTAAGATGAAGCCTTTCACATGTGACCGATATACATGGCCAGTCGTCTTATCAGTCACTCGTTGTTTGTATGTTTGTTTGAAAACAAACATACTTGTTTTTATTATTTGTATTTTGTTAAATTGTGAGTGTTAACGCTTGATTTGTTCAATTTTTCATACTATTGGGCTCTTCAGACAGAGGAATCTAGAAAGTTATAAATAAAAGGGAATCAGAGCTGGTTAGTTTTGGATAAATATTGATGCAAGCAAGATAGTCTTGTCAGTGTAATAGTCTCTCTCTCTCTCTCTCTCTCTCACACACACACACACACACACACACACACACACAAAAACCAATAATAATCCATGTTCTGTCAGATAAATGATGTATGGAAAACGTCTTTTTGTGTCCGTCTCATAATAAGCATGTAGTCATGTTGATGTTGTCCATTCACATGATTTCATAACCTATGCATGCGACCCTCTGCTGTGCATGTCCGATAAGACAGCTTTGTACCAATGGAGTTGGACCTGTCACAGATCAATGTGGAGCTAGAACTGTTATAAATGGTGAAGATGGCATAAAAGACAGGTGACACAAAACATATGATAACAGAAAGAAGTGGGTTGAGGAAGAAGAATGTTGCTTCTTGTGTTTTTCGTGGTGTGCTGTGCATTACATTTTTTCGAACTTGTTTACCTTCCTCCCACAAACACAACACCTGTGGTTTTTGGTGTTTTACCACTTCACAACTACCATTTACATCCATTCAAGATGATCTAGTCAGCATTCAAAGAAAAAGCCTCATCTCTTTCCTGAGCCATTTCCTCAGCGACTGGACAAACAAGTGATTCCCAGTTCACACATCTTATAGGAGGGCAACGAGTGAGTTCATCGAAAACCGCTGCGATCTGTGTCGCAACACATTTCAGCCACAAAGGCTAAAAAGCATCCATCTCAAGCCAAAAAAGCAAATGACAAGACAGTGTTATTAGTACACTATTTTGCATCATGATATACACTGAATGCACCAAAAACTGTAGTAACAACTGTAGGAACATCTTCCTAATATGGAGTGGCAGCCGCTTTTGCACAATCCACATCTCAGGTGTCTCAAAGCTTAAAAGTCCACTCATCTTCTCTTCATCTACATCTCCTCCTTTGTGATTGGTATAGATTTAATAAGGGAAATCAGTAAGGGATAATGGCTTTTACCTGGAGTCACCTCATCAGTGTACTTAATGAAAAGAGTAAGTGTCCCTAATATTTTGTACATTGAGTGACCTCTTTCGGTAGGTCTTCTGCTCTAATAAACTAGCTTACTCGTCTCTTCTGAAAAGGAGACAAGTTCTATCGATGTTGTTGCAGTTCCTACAGGTCACCAATAGAGGTTGATAAAAGTCACAGATTACTTAATGCCCCTTTAATGCACATAGTAATACAAGGCTGAATGTTTATTGGAGTAATATTGACAGTCTAGTGTCTGTTGTATGTCCTGCACTGCTGGTTCCCGCAAAAATGACGCCTATAGATAAATTCCTGATTCAGCCATTTCCTACAATCAAGAATCCCTCCGTCTCTTTTCCTCTCTCTCCACTCTAATTGCTTAACTACCCCCTGAATACCCTTTCCTTTTTTCTCTCTCTGTCTTTCTCTTTTATTTCTCTCTCCCTTCCCTTTTTTTCTTTCCCTGTCCCTCTTTTTTTTTGCTCTTCACCCTCACACATACACACACACACACATACACACACACGCACACACACACACACACACACGTTTCCTCTGGCCCCGAGTCAGGCAGGGCAGCTGCAAAAGGCCTCACCGATGCGGGCTGACGAGAAGTGACAGCTCTCTGTATCACTCCCTGGCACTGACAACTGACAGATGGATACCACTCACACACACTGCAGGGGAAAAGATAGGGTGAGAGAGAGAGAAAGAGAGAGAGAGAGAGAGAGAGGGGTTGGGGAGGAGGAAAGTGCAGAGGAGGAGGATTCTCCAGCATTATTCTCTTTTCATGGGGGCCATTGTTTGATGGAGTGCTAGGGTAGAATAATAAGCTTGTGTCATGCCAACCTTAAGCTGTTTTCTCATACACAAACACACACACACACATGTCTGCACACACACACACACACACACACACACACACAGGGTAAGGGAATACATGTATTACAGCAAACAGATGACCAAATAAAAGTGAAGAAAAACAAAACAACAAAGTAATCACTTGTTGGAATACATACTTGAAAGGAAAAAGGACATTTAGACGATGAAATTACAAACACACACATCTCTCCTCACAACTTGCAAAACTCATTAATTGGGATTGTAGATGATGCAATAACCACTTATAAATGACAATGTGAAAATTGGAATAAATTGTCCAATCAATTCCATATTCAGTAGATTTTTGAAGTAAAGTAATCAAAAAGTAACTGGAAGTGATGAGATTATATGTTACTGTATGTTTTCCTGTGGATTAGGGCGCCCAAATACATTTTTAAGCAGGTAATCATTAATCTGTGGCAGAATACAAATTGAAAATTACAATCCCATTCTTGAATACATACACTACCAGCACACGCATGCATGTGTACACTCAGAAACACACACACAGGTTGTTTTGTTGATCGCTCCCATGCCAGACATTTTTAACATGATATCACTGATGTCAACACATTGCTCAGTTGATGCCTACACATTCATCCTGTGAAGATATTTGTAGTTCTCAGTTCTGCTGAAAAAACATGGACCCATCACAACACAATGGCTGATAATATCATGTATAATGCGATGTCTCTCTTTTTGACACAGGGAAGACAAGCGCTGAAATGTAAATAAAACGTGGTGTTTTCATTATTTTGTCCTCAACCTTTGATTCTAAAAAGCCCTTACGCCAGAATATTTACGCTGCAGTATTTGCCATAAAATGGAACTGCAAGTACACACTCATACACATAAGCTTAAAGACCAGCAAACATTTATCCATGAATGTAATGTTTGTTTTTCCTTTAGCTATAACACACCATAGCATCAATGGGAGAGAGAATGTATTGAAACGTCCACCATTCATCTGGTGAATGTTGTCCTGACAAAACCTTTTGTCTGAAATCAATACTGCGCCCCACATGAAGGAAATGATTCATGACTCCTGGGCAAAGCCAAACCATTGATTCAAATTCAGTTCAGTTCAGTTCAGTTCAGTTCAGTTCAGTTCAGTTCAATTCAACTCAACTCAATTCAACTCAATTCATTTAATTTAATTTCCATTCCATTCCATGGGTGGTAGGCCTACATAGTAAGGTTTAAAGTGACTGATGCATTAAATACAAATGATGTTGCTAGTAGCAGGTAATATTCAGTAGGAACACACTCTAAAATGTCACTATTGCAGGAACATTGATGGGGCAATCAACTTGTTCTTCCCAATTAAAAAAAAAAGATATATTGTACTTGGAGATACAAGCTTTTTGCCTGAGTAACAAAACAAAAGCTTTTCCAGTTCAACTGATTGGCTTGGGAGTATTCACATGAGAGTCGATAGCCAGGTGGTGATTGTGGTGGTGATTGACTCTGTACTGCGCTGAAAAGCGGGGATGGAGAGGTGGGGGAGATGAAAGGAAACATCGTGGCAGTAGGGAAACGACGGGGGAATTCTGCTAAGTAGACACAAATCAAAATGGAAGCGGACACTGCAACTGTACATGCCAACTGCAAACTGGATAAGGTGTACACCTGCCTCAGTAGCCTGGAAAACATCGGTATCTCTGAGCTATCTTCTCATCATCGTAACAAGGTCCACCTAAAAATGGAACACTTTTTTCCCCCAAATAATAACAGGACATTTGGTGTGCAGCACATAAGCACACTCCATGAGGCTGCCAGTGGAATCCACCTACTATTTGATGCTTTATTATTATTTTTTTCACAAAAGACATGTTATGATATATCTATCAGTATGATTGGACCGCCCCAGTCTCCAATCTAAGAATTCAATTTTTTACTCTTAAATGTACATAAGAAATACCCAGGGAGATTTGGGAAAGCTATAGGCATTCAAGTGCAATACGCTTTGATTTGATTTTAAGTTGGCACACACCAAGCATCCAAACTTAGAGTCTCAATGAACTAATAAGCTCATGCCTGAAACCATAAGTGACATTCTAAAATAGCAACAGTGTCAAGTCTCAAATGGGCTGTGCCACACCAAGGCGATGATGACATGGGTATTGTGTATCGGAGGTGAAGAGTATGGTAATGTTGTCAGTGCACCCCGGGGCATTGGAGCCATCATACAGGAAAACAAGAACCTCGGCAATGCGCTGTCTCGTTACGAGCTGGCACATATTCTGTCACTCATTATATGTTCTTCCTAACGCTAGACCACCGCACTGATTACTTCCCCTCCGCTTCCCACATCCCTCATAGACTGCTTGACCTTTTACAATCGCATAAAAAAAAAGATTATTCTATTTTTTCTGTAGGGTAAATCTCGTGAACATGAAAACTTGTGATCATGATAGCTGGAGCCTCTTGTGATCATCACAGCAATACAGTCTCTTGTGATCGTGATTGCTGGAGTCTGTTGATCGCTGAAGGCAGTTTGTTTTCTTGCAGAAAACCAAAGTGTGATGAGTTTGATCCTCGGCCAGCGGGGGAGTGGTTTGAGAGGCAGGAGACTTGCTGCTGCGCCACTGTCTGGAAGTCCATACTGCAGATTTACACTTCATGCTTAGTCAGATTATCACTTGTGGTTTCGCTGCTGTATATTGCATGAAAGACAGGAGAGAGAGGGGATAACATAGATGGATAAATAGATAGATAGATAGATAGATAGATAGATAGATAGATAGATAGATAGATAGATAGATAGATAGATAGATATTGGTCCGACAAATAAACAGACAACTACATTGCTTTACTAACATTATATCATATCATATCACACATTAGAGTACATGGTTTGCACCTTAGCCCAACAAGAGTCCATGTCTTGTACCCCAAACTAATCCACTTTTTGTTTTAATATACTTGATGCAGGACACACAGATGTTAGATGAATGTGTCCATGCAGAAAAGTAGCGAAGCAAGTTAATTTACCACTTCATTCTCACAAACTCTACCTTTTTTCACCGTCTGTAGTTGTATTCTAAGTATTCAAAATCATAAAATCTGTACATTTGTGGTGGCTTAAGCTTACTCACATGCAAACACACACACACACACACACACACACGGACAGAGAGAAGAGCATTGAAGAAATCTGCCATGAAACTTAATCACAAAAGGTCATGTTGGCGAGTGAGGAACAGATTAAATTAGCATAGTATTAGATATGGAAAATGATTTCTGTCAAATCAAACTGTAGCACAATTATAATATGTTAATTACTTATTTCATTAAGGAAGTTGATTGCGGTTCACAGATGAAATCATGCGGGCAAAGACACCTGGAAGGAGGTGATGAAGCTTGAAACCATCTCTCTCTCTCTCTCTCTCTCTTCTGCCCCTCCACTCTGACTCCTGTTATTTCCTTCCTTTGCATCCTCATTGCTCATCATCGTTTCCCATTTATTCTCGCTTTGCCATTCACGTATGCATTAATTGCCTGAACGTGCCACATAGAAATGTTTCAAAGGGCACAAGGCCTCTTATTTGTTCATCAAAGGGTAGATGATGGGTGGTGTGAGATCATATGACCAAACCAGAGCGCTGCTCAGGGGAACGGAGAATAGGAGCCAGTGTTTATGGCAGCCAATAAAAACACATGGGGAAAAAAAAGAGAGCGAGGAAAGCAATGATTTTTTATAGACCAGTCTAGAAAAACAAGATCTTATCTCATCATTAAGCATTATAATAATATGTAATTGTTTATAAGGTTTTATGATCTGCGTTTCTGTATTCATTGTCTCATGTTGAGAGTGGAACAAGAGAAATCAAAGTTTAGTTTCTAACTGAAGGGTTTGTTTTTTTGTGATGTTTAATCTTGCAATGTGACCAAAAATGCATGATTTTTGTGTCAACCTTTATGAACAAGTAATAGGCAGCTGCCAACTGCTTTTGTGCTCAGTTGCGAGTGCAAAGACTGACGAAAAATGAGTCAGACTAAAATTGTGAGGATTGTTGACACCTTCATTGTTTGGACTGCTTATTGAGGTAACATTGTGAACATCTGTGAACACGTTGATGTCTGTCATTTTTTCAGTTGACATGAGTCGTTTTCTGGTTACAGTGCATGAGATGGTTTACAATGGCCTTTACATAATGCATAGAAAGTTTGCAAATAAACAAACAAACAAACTAGAAAACAAGTCGGCAAGCCAGCAAACAGCCAGGCAAATATATAAATAGTTAGAGGCATACAGACAGAGAAACAGAATTTCAATTAAACCAGTTATAGACTTAGTATCTTGGGGTGCTATAAAGGTATATAAAGATGATATAAATAAAAAGGAATATTGAGATGGAACTGTTAAGGAATTGGAAAATTTGATCAATTCCCAACCCTATATGTGTACTTTGTTTTGTAATGTGGTTGATTTTGTTCTGCCTCTGTGTGGCCATGTTTCTGAGTTACTTTGACTGCAATACAGTTGCTTGGCTTGCTCGCTTACGTCCCTGGAGCCTTTTCTTTGAGCTGCCAAGCTCAGTAATAAGTGTCATCATCGGGATAAGTAGACTATGTAGGTGTGATGTTGGATGAGCAGAACGAGGACTGTTCACTCAGCCGTAACTTCGTACATGACTGCATTTTTCTAGTCAGCTCTCAATCAGAAAGAGAAAGTAGTTTTGTAGCTTACAACTCAAGAAGAAGACAGCGTTGTCTAATGGCAGTAGATGATGCACAGTATACTCAACAGTATGCACAACGCTACAGTTGGCTAGGATATGTTCAACTGCATGGCTCTGTTCACCACATAGTATACAGGCTGCATATCCTATCGTCTGTTAGGGCCCAGTCCATCAGTATTGCACCAAGGCCTGGTGTTGGTACGCTACACACCACTACTCACACACATACACAAAGACACAGCACCAACCTCAGAGCAATAAATCATTCCACAAAGCTTTCATATTTTGCCAAATTGTATATATTTCTAGCATAATTTATTATCTAATCAATGGCCAGAAAAGTCCAAACTAATCTGGAGCCTCTTTCCCTGATTGAAAGACTGACACATCTTGTGTGAGTTACTGAAAGGCTGAAATTCAGAAGACTGTATGATGATGGCAATGCTAAATGGCACTTGCCTCTGACAAGTGGCAAATGGAAAGGATTAACATAAGCCAATGAGCTACAGAATGAATATATGTTTAAACCTCATTTGAAGTGGCATCTATGACATTACCATGCCAATTTAGAGAGAATTCAATCTGTTGGCATCAACCCACTAAAATTGTGATTGGACTTCTAAAGAGACCAATTTGTTTCTAAATGTGTGCAGTCAGGGCTCTTTGTGATTATGATATGATATCTGTATCTATTCTTGAGTTCAGCTGTATTCTCGACTCCATCAGCCCTCAAATTAGCCTTTCTTATCAAGTATTTGAGGGAAGATTAGAACATAATACAGTCTATCATTCTGAGAGGCAGGGTTAATGTTTAGTAGAATGTTTGAGAGGTTATCAGCTGTCAGTACAAATTGCTGGAAAGTTGATGAAGTCTGTGTGTTTCATTTGTGACCGGCAGTTAATCCAATGTACAAGAGTTGTAGTCTGGGATGAATTATTTCAGATGCGGCTGACAGCCTTTCTTTTCATGCATGTTTATACAGTCCATAACTGTCACTTGCACAGTGGGGTTGGCCATGTTATTTCTCTCAATGTTGCTACTTTTATATGAGTTTATAAAAATGGCTGTTACAAAATGACTGCTGGCGAAACAAATTATGGAATATGATAAAATATAATTAGCTATATTGTGACTGTAATGTACAGTAGAAAACAGCTTTATAACATGTTTTATAAGTAGTAAGTAATAATCCTCTGTATTTTCTTTTATTCTTTATCAGTGAAAATCAGGTTACATTTTTTTTGTGAATGAATATACAGCATTTGCATTGAAATTCTTCTCCTACAATTGTAGCTTGCCATTATTTAATTACAGAAACTTAAAAGCACCAATTTTGGAAGTCAGACATGTTGCAGAAACCTGCAGGAAAGCTTCCGTGTGTCTCATGGTTTGATTATTGTGATGAATGATTATCATCTCTCTTGCTCTTACAGAGCAGCAGAGGATGAGAATGACCAGTTTCTTAGACTATTATCTCTCATCTCTTTGTGCAAACGGCACTTTAATGCTTCAGAGGAGATGTCGCTGAATAAAATTAGAATAACCGCATGTGAAAGAGGAGGTTCACTCTGGTGGGGCTTGGTGTTAAAACAAATTGTATGTATGTGTGGCAGCGGGCGTATGAGATGCGTGTGTAAGAGGAGACAAAGTCCTGTGTGTGTGCGTGTGTGTGTGTGAGTGCAAGGGAGCTTGTGTATGCCCTGTCATATGATAAATGTTCTCTCTCTTATAATCTATGTGCTTCAAAATATGATGTATGTGAGGATGAACTTTGAATTATAACCTGAAGAGTGACTCATTAATCTTCTGACTTTGGTGGGGAGTGGACCAGTGGAATCCATTTTGCGTGTTTGTGTTTTATGAATAATTCAATATTGCAACTGGCCGGCTAGATCTAGGCGGTGACGTACAGACATATGGAAGCCGACACACAGGCAAACAGCTTTCTTTGCGGAAATAAATAGGAGGTGAGTGCGTGTTAGCATTC
The DNA here is from genome assembly GCF_048128805.1 of Centroberyx gerrardi. NCBI lineage: Eukaryota > Metazoa > Chordata > Actinopteri > Beryciformes > Berycidae > Centroberyx > Centroberyx gerrardi. Next base: position 14,926,970 of record NC_136015.1, read on the forward strand.
ACAAGGAAGGTCAACAGATCCTATTAGGGTTCAGGGAGGTATCAGGCAGATATAGTTATGGCCATGTTGATGGTCTGACTTCTTGCTCTGAAATGCCTCTACTTTCTCCCTTCCTCTAAAATAGCCTATTCCCTACTATATAATATGCCAATATCTTATTACAATTAAATGCACCTAAATCACTTCAATTCAAGTTTTTAGCTATTATTAATCTGGCTACAAAGGCTGAGTATAAACTCTGGCCTCCAGGAGCTGAAGATGCTTTTGTTGAATTCAACATGAAATCTTCCAGATTTGCAGACCCCTAATTTCCCATTTAATACACAGTGTATGACAGCTTTTCTCCACCTTTGTCAACACTCAGCTGTCCTTCTTCACCCAAAGCTCTCCACCTTCCACCGCAGAATCAGTCGGAAGGAGAACGATGGAGAGAATACATGAGAGATACGTATGAACCAATGCTTCATGAACTTTAATAAGAAAACGAATGTTTGACAACTGCAAAATAGCCAGGTCTGTATTTTTTTTAATCTTTTTTTTTTAGAGATACAACAGTAAATCATAGTTCTTGCAAGATGACACAACATATAATTCTGGTTTCTGGATATATTTTGATAAACTTTGATAGCTCACAAATGAGAATTTGTGGCAAGACTGAACATGACACAACAAGATATATCTGTACGGATCTCCTCCGACAAAACTGTTCTTTATTACAACTTTACAACCGATGACACACACACTTCGATTATTGTTTTTCGCGGCGCAGTGCAAGATGGCAGAACCGTGTTGCAGTTAGGGATTGTCCATGCTGGAATTTCAAACAGTCATTTAAGCCGTGAACACAAGTTGACGGCGTCCTCAACCTGAGTGGCGAAATCCCTTTCAGAAGGAAATGTAAAAACCTACCAACTTATCAGGTGAGCCCACCGACACCCAGACACAATGTAAGAGGTGATTTACTCTGAGCAGGCTGGATGTCACAAGGGCTTTCTTTGCTTCCCTTAGGTCTGATTTGGACTTAAATTGCCTCTGTGAAGACTCGCTTCCCTTCCCATTATGTTGCTCCTCCTACAACTCAAACATTAAGCATCCTCATGTACTGTATCCTGGAAGATCCTCCAAATGGTAATGCTCTCATCATTGCCCACTATTACTATGTAACCATCTGTCACACTGCTGAGGACGGTTTTAAAAGTATTGTTTTCCAGGTCATCCTGGAGCAGGAGACATAAGAAAGGCAAACTGAGAAATCCATATTTCCACAAATCTTTTCACTTTAATGACAATGGCTATAGAAAAAAGGAATTTTACATTAAAATGACTCATAATATTATGGTTATTTCAAATTAAATGGCTGTCCTCATTCTCTTACTTGTGCAAAACGTATCTTTACTTTCCCCATCAATGAAGAGAGTCAGTAAATGTCATAACGAATACAGCAGTGATTTCCAGCAATCAGGCAGCAGAGGTGGGTCACTTTACAATTGCATGTCCTTATAATGCAATGACAGAACTTTAGACATGCAGAAAGTAAAAGTTAGTGATACCATTTCACAGAAAAAAACCTCTAAACCTCTGATGAATCACCGAATCCTGTTCCCAAATTAACTGGGTGTGAGTGTAACCAAGTGAGCTTACATTAACACAACATGATACATATGAGTTTAAGCTCTTTAGACAAATCAAATTGTCATGCTCTGGTGTGCTACCCACATCATGGGCAGCAGTTATGAAGCTGACCAGTTATGAAGACAACCATTTTGTTGTCCAGAAGCTGGAAGTAAACTGATGGGTCATTTTAACAATATATCCCTTCCTCTTTCAGATTTTTGAGCACCACCTCCAGGATGTCAGTTTTGGTTTTAAGGTTAACTGTCTGCTGTATAGGTGGCCATTTTGAACTTTTACAAATGTCACTCATTGCTTGAGGTGTTTTTTTTCCTCCCCATAAAGGATGTTTTGTGGTCAGTAACAAAGCACACAAAATTTGGCACTTTTCTCCGCTGCATCACAGTTTTTTGATCCATAAGCTTCTGTAACAGATTTCAATTCATTCAGCAACATTCAGTCATCCACATGCCTTTTCAAATTATTTGTAACATTTTAAAACAATTTTCCAGCACATAAGTGCCAATTACATAGCTTAAGTGGTTTATTTGGATCTATTAATTTAATTATTACTCATTACCAAGATTCAAATAATACAGGGCTTTACACACACACACACACACACACACACACACACACGCACACTATCGCAATTCTGCAGTTGGCTGACGCACCAAAATCAGCTCAAACAAGATAGAGAAGGATATAGCAGTGAGGAAAATGTACATTAACAAACTTGTAACTGCTGGCAGAGTGCCTCTCACGCTGCCTGTGTACAGCCAGGCAGCCATAACCAGATGCATCAAGCACACATTACATCCCTATACCCCGAGTATTTACTCTGCCATCCAGCGAGAAAGATTAGTTTTGCTGGAGAGTTGATTTATGGACGACAGAAAGTAATCCCTTCTTGTCCTGCGCGCTGTAGTCGTGCCTCCTCCTTTGCCACGGCGCCTAGCCTACACAGTCTGAAAGCCCTTGATACCGTGTTTGCCCTAAGGTGTAATGTTTGATAATATAACTACTGCTTCTGTCACCAGACCCCCCACCCCATCTGCACCCACACCCCGAACCTCCACCCCCCGCAAATACATTACAGTCTCACAATGCTTTGAGATTTATGAGGGAGTAGTGGCACAGGAGAGAGAGAGAGGGGGGAAGAGAGAGAGAGAATATGCATTGATTGAAAGCCCCAGATAGTCCCATCCAATACCGCCCCGAAGAACATCAGTTATTTTGCATCCTGACACAGCGATTGATAACTCGTAAATGTGTGCAGGGATGACAAATGCAGATGGAAACTGACTCTGACAAAAATGATAACGGCATCGGTCTCGAGGGGGTGACGGAGGTGGAAGCGGAATGCTGCTTAAAATATTTAATAATTGATATGAAGGCAGTGAGATGTTGTTTGACCCTGGAGGAGTGTGAATGTCATCAGAAGACTTTGAAGTGAAACACATTAATGATGCGTGCGTGGATGTTGTGCATGCGTGTGTGTGCATGCGTGTGTGTGTGTGTGTGTGTGTGTGTGTGTGTATTTGTGGTGGTAGGGCAGGAGGTTATGGCCTGTAATAGCCACTAAATTATATTAGCATTGTCATCATTATTTGTCTTCAGGATATAGAATTTAATCTTTTGTACTAGGTGGGGGGCATTGTGTGAAGGCTGTTGGAACAAGTTTTATCGTCCAGTATTAAAAGTAGTGCAAAATAAGTTGCATTTTGCTTTGCCATAAGGAAGGATAATAAGGGATTAAAAAGTGTGTTTCTAAATGCTTATGGGCCTAACCTGGGATTTAAGTTTATATACATTTAGATTGTAAAAGGGTAGGATTTGCTGATCAAAAATTGTGTTCAACGTTCAAATCGCAAGGCAAACCAAAATACAATTCCATTTTGTGTGAAAAGCCCTAATCTTATGTTTCTTTGTCAGATACTGGCAATCAAACAAAATTAGTTTTGGGGCTATAGTAGCACCAGAGATGGCACTTTACTCTAGTTCCTGATTGGTCCTTTAATGTGAATTGCTACATGACAGTATTCTGATGATGAAAAAAACATTTCTGTCTATCAATTATGTATTTTGTTTGGTAGGGGCTTTTTCAGGTTGATCCCAATTTTCAGGTATTGAGCAGGTATTTTCAGATTTAACCTTGTGATATCACACAGGTCAGTTTATTAGACAGATAGGGGTTCCATATACTTCACCTTCCGTTGAACACACACACACACACACACACACACACACACACACAGACTATTTTTTAACTCTCAAATTAATTGAATGAACTCTTGCTACAAGGACCAGCAGTATGTGACAGCTAATTATGTGTTTTAGCTGTATTGTGAAACTGCAAATAGTTGTTTTACATTTCTATTGTTTGTAGACATTAGAGCAAAACAAGCCCTACCTGTCATACCCTTCAGGAATTTGTGTTTAATGTACAGTAGACCCACAGCTGATAGGTCAGAAGTATACAAAAAACATATTTTAAGACAAGGACACTGGGAGGAGCACATGTAGGAGGGGAAGGAGTTCACTCTTATCACTGGGGGAAATAAGCAAGCTATATATTGTACTGTGATTTATTTGACTAGGGTTGTTATTTTATTTTTGAAAAATAATAAGCACATCCATGCATTCTTGGAGTATAGGATGCTTTCCGGATCTGAACTGACGTAGCACAAACTCCAGCGCCTGACTGGATGCACTTGTCTGTATTCATGTCTGTATTCTGTATTCGCCCCACGCTGCGGCAAGTCCACCGTAGCAGAGCGCATACGAGAGCACAAAACACTTCTTCTGTGGTATTCACTGCGTACGACTGAGTATCTACATCGGAATTGTATCCAGTGATACCTGATCTGATTTTGTTGTATTATGAGAAAATATTCGCTTTTTAATATTGATTCAAGAAGGAATGCAACATCGCAGGCTGACAGTTATCACCCTGATAGCAAGTATGGTCCTGTGTGGTTCAATGGTTAGAGCATGACTCTACTGCCAGGTTGAGCGTTTCTATTCTCACTGGAGCTATGCATGCTCAAAATGTCCCACATATAATCCTGATATTGTGAGGTGCGTCGGATAAAAGCAACAACCAAATGGCATATGTTAAAATGTCTGAATTCCTCTCCATATGGTAAGTGGTGGAGTCCTGCAGTGGACACAGTGGGACGCTGGAAGTATCACCCCCGCTCACCCAGCTCACCCCCACACCTATCCCTAACAAGCCCCCGAAGTCTTTATGCTGTCTAATTTGGTATTAAGATAAATCGGTCTCAAAACTATGTGAACCATTTCAATCCTCTTATCAAAGTCTGATGTCTGAAAAGCAACAGACAAGAGGTTCCAATTAACAAAGTGCATGAGATTAAGGATTGCTATTAAGAAAGTATTAAAGGTCCATCATGTAGTTTGGGGAAGGAAACTGGGACTGGTAAATAAGCACTAAATGTCCATTTTATAGTTTTGTAAGTGCAAGAATAGGAGAAATGCCTCAAACTTTTCTTTTGCACATCGTTCCATGATAAAACAATATAATCCTCTTCAAAGCTACTTATTGTACCGAGTCTTTAAGAAACGCATGGCTGGAAACAGGATATTGTAATGGCCAAGCAAAACCCATTATCACACCCCTATATGATAATGAATTTAAGCTTCTTGTGGATATGGTGGAAATGGAGCTTGTGATAAATACAGAAATTGGGAAAGACTGGGCTTGTTCTCTCTGGGGAAAGAGAGAGAGAGAACAGGTGCGGATCAAGACGTTTACCTATAGCATGTGCGTCAGAGGTGCATTAGAAGATGACATGGTTTGGATCGCTTCAACACATGACCTTCTTCTCCAAAAACTGTGCTAAAATTCTGATTAAAGCAGGACTGATGTTTCTCAGAAGTTAGTTCAAGCTTCCTTTTTAATACGTTTGACAACGCCTACCTCTAGGAGCCTCAGAAAGCAAAGGAGAGGGAGACGACAAGAGCAGAATATGAAGAGACATTAAAACATTTCAAATGAAAGGTGCGTCAGAAGAGCTTGTCAGTGCATTACTGCCAAGATTAAAGGGGTCTCGGTGTCTTCAGTCGGGTTCAAGGGAGACTGCATGAGGATTTGGCTCAGCCTCTTAAATACCTCTGTCGACTGAGATTCAAACAAATACTTCCACAATAATTACATGTTGACTTTTCTTCACTGCTAGTGAGGAAGGTAAAAAATATTTCAAATGAAACTCCTACATTGTTGGCATAAGTACTTGGTGGTGTTTATTCAAGTTGAGTAAGTGACTATTCACTGATTAGGGCACATGGTGGAAAAAAATAATAATATTAGGACATTTAAAACCCTTCGTAGTTCAGGAGGAATAATGTGTTTCATTAGTTAGGAAATGAATGTGCCATTAGTCGCACAACTTATATATCTAATGTCTCTAGATCATACAGCATGCACACATGCCAAAGTTGCTTCTGGAAGGTTTTCTGCTTACAGTAGTAGTGCTTCTGTGCTAGTAATTGCAGTTATTAGCTCTTCTAAGTCTTTATACACACACACACACACACACACACACAAAGTTACACATAGTGGCATTGAAAGTGTGCTCATCTCTCTCACCTGCGTAGCTGTCATGTTGGATTTTGCCCCTTTTCTCCTGAAGCTGGTGTTGACATGGTAGAGGGTCAGCGATGAGAGCGAGTCATACACTAATCTACAACATTTAATATTCATTTTACACTCTTCTGTAGAGGCGGGGTGGCGTTATGAGTAGGGATCTTCTGGGTTCAAGCCCATGTAGGCAAGCATCCTTCCTGCTGAAGTGTCCTCAAGCAAGACAGTGAATCCCTACCAGGGTGCTGTCCTATATCTGACCTCTGACCTTTGACCTCTGTGTGGAGGCGAGAGAAATTAGAACTTTCCTATGGGGATCAATAAAATATCACATTATTATCACTACAGCAAAGTTTAATGTCCAGGAAATTTAAGCTGGAGATTTCGGAGGGGAAAAGCACATACATACACACACACACACACACACACAAACGACCATGTTCTTTTAACCAGTCAGTAGCACAGTGGGAAGCCATGGACTGCCGATGCCCTTAATAGCAGTAGCTGTCAACACAGACAAGGTGGCTGAACTCTAGACGCGCCTGTCAAAAGTCCAAGCAGCTGTGACTGCTGCTATTGAATGCAAACATGAGTGGCCATTTGTATGAACTTGGCAGGCTGAGAGGTGACTGTCAAAAGTGGCGACCTGGATTGAGGAGAGATATTCAGAGAGTGCACATCCAGTATCTGTCTTCCTTGTGGGGAAAGTCCCTTGGGAAGAATAGTATTGGATTGGTTTCAGGATTGGTTTTAGAATAAAAGGCATTCAATAGTAGTTCGGTCTTCAAAAGCAAGGTTCAGGATATTTAGAAGCGTATCCTATTGATTACAAACCAGACATTCAAAAAGTTTCCCTGTCCATGTTTACGTGTCTCCTGTTTATATTTGTTAGCAATATAAGTCAATAGAAATTTGAACCAAGTCATTCAAACAGTGCAAACATCTTTTTTTTACTATTACAGTACTATAGCTAATACTGGTAAAAGGAATAGCTTGCATGCAACTCTTGTCTGATTTATCTGCTTCATGGTATATTAATGCATTGTGTGGTGTAAGTAGTTCATTTATGGTTGGAAAACAAACCCAGGTCCTGGGAAGTTTAAGAATATATAAATCATCACTCCCACCACTATTCTTTAATATACAGATGGCTTATTTGTGCTGGTTATAATTACCCTAGTGGTCTCCCAGAGAGCTCACTAATGCACCATCTGTACTTTATAACACTAATCTTATAGGTATAGTGGTGGGAAGTTGCTGAATTATATTTGAAGTCTCAGGAGCTGGACTTGTCAACTATAAGAACAACACATACTCCACACTATGCTTCAGTACAGTGAAGCAGAGCACCATGCACCTAAATACTACAGAAATTCATTAAAGGGACATAAATTCAGGCTTTTTAGTGAGAAAGACACAACAAAATATTCAAAACGTCAAGATTTGGAATACCTACAGTACCAAAACAAATGTACATATCTTTCCCAGAGTAATGAAAAATGGCGTATTCTAACCTAGAATGATGCTAAGCTTCTTAATGCAAATTTTGCCCCAAAGACGAAAACCATGCTCTCTGTAGTTGACCGGTACAGGAACATACACATATCACAACAATGCAGACAAAAAGAAACGGGAATTAACTGGAAAACTGTGTAGAGTGAAATAGAAGTGGCTGAAAATTGATTTCAAGTTCTGTCAGTGAAGAAAACACTGCACACAAAACAAACATCTTTCACAAAATGCCTGGAGAAAACAAAACTGTGCCATTAAAAATATAATAGGATTATCGTTTCTGTTTGTTTGTCATGGTGGATCAAGAAAATTACAGTTAAGAGAAGAGCTTAGAGCCACATTGTTATCACCACTTCAGAAAATTAGGCGCAAACAGAGATCATTTGCATATTCATTTATTGCTTTTGAAATTCACCTTATTAATTAGGCTGAGTGTAACAATCACTTTAAATATCTGCAAACACCTTGACATGGGCATGTGCGGCCGTCACAAACAAGTTCCTTGGTTGCTACAGTTACATGGGATCATCAAACGGCGGAGAAGTTACACAACGCTGATGTGTGTCGGAGTGATAGTTGAGTGGGAGGAAGATAGCGAAAAAAAAGAAGGGTAATAGTCACTCCGAGGTTGTGGGAGCTGTGTTTGTTTGTTGTTAGTGTAAGGATGAAAAAAAAAAAAGAAAAAAGCGTATGAGCCAGACAAAGGCTTTAGGACTGGAAGCTGTTGCAACATTGCAGAGAGCCACAACACTTACTTAGATCTTGAGTGCTCTGTCCTTTTTTTAGTCAAATATTTTTCTATTCTCTACTAGATAGCGAGCATTAGAGGGGCAACAGGAAAGATGGGAGGGAGAGAGTTCATGTCGAGTCAGACCGAGGCACCAGGACATTCCTTAGTCTCAATTTCTTCTCTCTTTCCATAGCTGTTTGAAAGCATTGTCATAATTATCCTGGAAGACAATGGTACACAGTAACTTGTTCAGGGAGGGAGGGTCAAAAGACGTGAAGAAGACGGGCACTGCTGGTATAGTGTGTGCAGCTCGGGGCGGGGGCGGGGGCGGGGGCGGGGGCAGCAGCGCGGCCTGGCCCCCAGGAGGACATGGTTTTAATTATGTGAATTTGGAAAGGAAGGCTTACGATTTTCTTCCATTACCTTGATTTCAAATGAGAAGTCAATTTTTCCACCATGAAGCTCCAGCAACGTGAGGCTAGTAGGGGACAATAAATAAATAAACAAATGTGTGTGTGTGTGTATCTGTGAGTGTGTGTGTGTGTGTGTGTGTGCGTGTGTGTATCTGTGAGTGTGTGTGTAAGTATTCTGAAATCCACAACATAATTTATAATTTATAATGTAATATGACTGTAATAAGCAGGATGATCTAATGTTGAAATGATTTGCATACATTTTTTATGGGATGGCTGACACAAAGACTACCATTTATGACAGCAAAGACACACACCTGAGCCATAATCTGATTGCAGTTTGAGGAAAATTGAATACTCAAGCCTTTAGTGTACACTTTGATACAGCCTGTGTCCACTTCCATAATAAAGGTATGCTACTATTTAGCATCCTGTCCTGTTTGTTTCTCCAGGCTGCCTCTATGAAGCTGGACAATGTCCCATCAGAGTGCAACTCATTTTCAAGAACATATTCCTTCTTGGGTGTGACCTTCATCTAAATCTTACTTTTGCTTTTTGCAAAAAGTGTAGGGCTCACTGACCCCTCTGCCTCTCAGCACAAACCCCTTACAGTCCTTTACTGCGCAGTTTGAAATTCGACTGACATACTTTTTAAATTCTCAGCTGCAAAATCATTAGTGCTATTTGCATTCATTCCCTCTCAGTTACACATAAATGTGAGCCTCTGGTGGGAAATCTGCTCTCCATTTCATCTCCGCTCACTGTGCCCACTCTCTTTGACTTCCACATTTTGTAGTGTAAAGACTTCTTTTGGACAATTTAGTAAAATTGCCTTTTTCTATATGGCTGGCTCTGCTCAGGTTCCAAAGCCAAGCCCCACTCATGCGACTGACATGATCCTTAAGAGAATAATAAAGTGCTGGGCAGAAATGAATAAAGGGAGAGAGAGAGAGGTGGGTAGCGTGCAAGTGGGAGTGAAAGGAAAAGAAGAGAGGGAGAGGGAGATATGGAGTCAAAAAGAAAGAAAATGTGTGAAGCAGGAAAGATATGAGTGTGGTAAGATGGCAAGCTGCTGGCCATAGATTTGTCTACATCTCACTGGTTACACATCCGCTGCTGCTGACACTGGCCAACAAGCACATTTCCATCAAACTGATCAAAAAGCTCTGCCGATGCCTCTAGCGACTATATGGGCTAACCAGCACTGCTTAGCACTTCACTGTCCCAGACTCAGACGGTAACACGGCTCTTGAAAGCCTCATTTTTACTGTGCCACTACAAAGCTGATTTTCCATTATACAAGATGTGATGCAGATGTAATCTCTTCATTGCTGACTAATTAAGAAAAAAACCCAGAGTCGTGCTGAAAAGTCAAAAATGACCAAAAGATTCAGACCTGCAGTTTAAATACAGTCTGTTAATTTTATTCATATTGCTTCATTTTTTCATCTAAAGGATCCACTTTAGCTGATGGCATGACAGATAGCTAATCTTCCTGGGGGCCAACGCACAACAAACGTTAAATTGACAGTGCAGAATAATCTTCTGTGTGTGTGTGTGTGTGTGTGTGTCAATGTTACTGAAGTTTAGCTTTTGGTTGTCCTTTTGTTAAACCTGTGATCAAGTTTAGCAAAGTGCAGTGTGACAACGATGATGTGGGTTTGATTCTTTGTTGCATGTCACTCTGTTTTGCAAATCTCAATCACAGGCTTCCATGCAGTGTAAATGTCTTAAAAGAGTAATCACAAAAGTGCATACTGGATCAAAACATCAGATAGTTTTTGATCCATTAACTAAGCCATTTTACAAAGACATGCCTGCTGTGTGTGTAGACCGCTCATTCAGTCATCATGAAGGAGTGAGTGGGGGGATGACAGCTGCCTGTCACGCTCTTCTGATGTCTCATTGCTGCAATCCAATATCATATTCCAGCTCGAGCGGCTATTAGTATTATTATGATTATCAGCATGGACAGATGAATGGCCTCATCAGCCGGCTAATGAACAGAGCGTTCGGACAGAAACTATAACAGCAGGACAGAAATAAGCATGTGCGGCACACACTTTGGGGTCTCTGCTGATCACCATAGGTTTCAGTGAGGCACACTCCGGTGTAACGTTGCACTCTCCGCACATCGCTGCCACAGCTACACAGGGAAAGACAGCAAAGCAAGTAAAGTAAGATAGAGTGTCTTACAGTCGAGCGTGGCCTCAGCTTTTTGAAGCTTTCTCATGCCATCGTAACTCAAATACAACTCTACTTTAGTCAAATCTTTACTGCAAATGGAACAAACCTGGAACAATATAAATACATGTTTGTCTGTCACAATCACTCCTTGTATTAAAGGTTACATCTGAAATGAGAAAAACACAAACCCTCTGGTCACATTTTGCAATTATTGGTGTTTTTGTGATGGAATTGCCCAGCATTTACGCATTCCTGTGCTGACACTCCAGGCTTCAGTCTTACTCTCTGCTCACCGTTGTAAATGGTTGTCAGGTTTGTCTCATAAGTGGTTGTGGCCTCGCCAGGCCGGCCCTGCATTTTTCTCTGTCAGCTCCACCACTGCCTAACGCTGGTATCACTTGTGGGCGTGTTAATAGGAAATAAAATAATACGAAATAAACAATAATCCGATGCCTTTCCTTTTGTACATGCTGCACTCCAGCTTGTCATAAACAGGTATTACAGCTGTCAGGTTACAATAGACTTGACCTGCACCAGCAGGGTGATAGTGGATAAAACACACCTGGATAACAGCTTAAAAGCTTATCAAAAATATATAAAAGAACACAAAAGACTATTCAAAAATCTGGTTGAAATGAAATGCGTATTTGTTTAAAAACGATGATACTGGTGAAGCGGTGATGAATGTTCTCTCATCAGTTCGTGTCTTTAAATAGTCCCAGTAAACAATGAGATCCCCTTTCATTTCCGTCATTTAAATAGATGGCATCTTGCTTCGCTGACTGGCAGTTAGATTCAGACGACATGACAGATGTTTCTTCATTTCCCTGTCGTTTTTTTTCTGTTTGGATACAGGACAAGCACCGGACTTGGATGAATGTTGAAGTTGTTTTAACTTTTATATTGGGCAAGTATTTGCTCATTATACTGTCTATACTGAATGTGCATCCTTTCATTGTGAATATTAAAGAGGCTTTTCTTCATTATGAACATTGAGTATGAGTTTATTGAATAGAATTCCCCACTATTTACCAAGTTTCCTTCATTGTCCATTTTAGTTCATCCAATTTGTTTCCAATTTCCAACTACTGTAACTTTTGGTTACTCTTTTGGTGTTTGGATAAAAAAAATTGGGCCTTAAATGAGAAGCAGAGTGTGTGACTCAATCTCACAAAGTCTTTACTCACACAGCGGCAAAGGGAGAATATTGCACCTAAAGATTTGGCTGTCAGTGTGGCAGATGCATCAGGTTCAATCCTGACATTCTATTTGTAGTTAATATTTAACATCAAAAGTGTCATGTTTCCAATCAGCTGTCCATTTACAATGCTACTCATTTTTTTGGAATATGCCACCACTGGAAGAAAGCAAATTTACTGTATATAGTATATAGTATAACCTGTTTTATTCTTCGGCGTGGTGTGCAGCACTTGCTGACATGCTTGATGTGTTTGTCTCAATGTGATGCGTGAGTACATAAATAACAGACCTCTGAATGTGTGCATGTGCGTCTGTGTACAGTATGTGTGAGAAGGGGGGGCATGTGGATCTGCTTCTGCGGCGCCGTCTTGTTGCCGCATTTCTCGCTGACAGGTCTGATCAGAAAGTGATGACAGCCTATGATTGTCAAAACGCCTGTCGCTGAGTGGCAGGTCGACTTTGGCATGTGCTATGGCTCTGCCTTATTTTCCACTTCCCTTCCCCCTGTTTTTGTCACATCTCTGTTTCCTGGCAGTGGGGTTGGCTTAACTGAGAGTGAAGGTAAGAAGAGACGCGTACAGGCAGCATGAGGAACTCAATCTCGGTGTGTTGTGTTAAGGCCGTTGTAGATGTCACACGTTACGACTCCCACGGCGGGGGAAAAGCAAGCCAGATAGTGACAATGTGGGAGTCGAACCACCAGTTGGAGAGCTGGGTTTGGTGAGTGCCTTGACAAACAAGTCCTGCTCCTCGCATTGTGTGCCGGACAGGTATGACAAGTGCAATACATGTATTTTCAGTAAAAGAATGCTCAAACCTAGAGAACTGAAAGGTACATCACTAGCTAAGTTTCACAATGAAGTTCTCATTTATTTTGATTGAGTGTTAAAGAAATACTTGAGTGGGTTTGCAACCAGTAGAGCCCCTTGGATTCAATGAAGAATGCTAACAATGCTAACAAGACATTTTTAGGGAAACTGGGGAGACATTTTTCCCCACAATGTCACAAGGAATTCATTTAACTTTTGGAGTTAGTTAAGTTTCAGTCTCAGTTGCAGCTTATTTATTTGGCAAAGTATAGTGTTAAATTGTGATAATGTCAGATTTTGTTGTAAGGGGCTGAGCTTGACATCATGAACTCCATTCATCCTGGAAAAGTCTGAATCTTTCATTATAGTTATAGCCTCTTTTGTAACATAACAGTGACCAAATCATACCGTTTTCAGTCTTTTAGCGCACATTTTTTGAAGAGGTCAAAAGTCAAGTAACATGAAATCGTATATGTTACATGAAGATAAATTAAATTTCATATCAAACAGCTTGGGTCTGGATTTGGCTGTATTACGTTACTTCAAACAACATAGCTTAACAGGTTCACCAGTTATAGTCAGTTTCTGACTCCAATCCATCTTGCTAAGACGGCTAAGATGCATTTCATAACACTTTGCTTTCATTCATCAAATTACATACTGCTGCATTATCAGTGATACATATTGGGTGGAATCATGATTTAAAAGGTTGAGTGAACTTGCGTCACAAGTTCAAAGTGTCAAAGTCGAGCCCTCAGTTGAGTGGTAAGGGTCAAGTCTCCAGTTAAATCTACCCAGATAAATCTACCCCCTCTATCTGACAACAGCTTTTCGGGTGCGCTTTCCTCTTCACACTTACTACTGTATGGCACAAAAGCCACTCTTCAGCCAACCTCCTGTTACTCCCTTGTCACCATCTTGCTGCTCCTCTGCCACCCTCCTGTCACGTCTCTGTCACCCAGTTCCTACTATCATCATGCTTATTCATGGATAATTGCTGTTTGATTATATGTCAAGTTCATGCTAAACTATACATGGAATTTCTAGCAGTAAACGGCAATGCGTTGCTGGGATTTTGTTAGTTGATACATTTTGATTGGTACACAGTGAGGAAACAACCCAACTCTATCGCCACTGCTGTTAGCTTATCGATAGGGTAAAGTTTTGGCTTGCAAAATGTCAAACACATAATGGAAATGACAGCTACAATATATGCAAAGTTTCATAACAGTGTAAGACAGAGAGAAGGAAGCCTGCTCTGTCTCCTTACCAACTTCGTAGGAAGTTGGTTGTGTTGTGGATCTAGGACACGACCTACCCTCAGTGGAGATGTTAGGCAAGGCAAAAGTGACAGGCCGACATCCATCCGCCTCCTCAACTTGTCTATTTATATATATATTCATATTCATGAGCTATTGGACCATGCGCTGTTGGCGATGCATTTAGCGTTATTGGAAAAACTGAATCTCAGTCCTCCCCCCTGGCAACTGACAGAGAAAGATTGCAGTGCCCAAGTGACAAAGGACTGGCAGGCCCGGGTACTAAATCATCATATTGACGTGGGCAATGAAAGCAGAAGCTCATCTCTGGACTTGTAAAAATGACTCTACCCTTCACTTTGGGCATTAAGTGGATTGTTTGTTCCTCTATTAATACATCTCTTAAAGACGTGTAACTCTTTGAGCTGCTGTTTGAAGCCAGGGAAGAGGAACACAGATGACGTTATAATTTACGACTCCCTTTGCTTTTGTTCACCTCATGACTCTTTCTAACTTTTACCTCCGCGCCTGTGCAGACGGGAGCGTTTTGGCGTGAGAGCAGAATACGTACGCTCCATACGCGGGATGGCAGTTAACCTTTAAGTGGGCAAAATATTTTTAAAGAACACTACAAAATGAATATACTTTAAAAATATCAGTGCTGCACAAAAGGCAGCCTTATCTCTGCAACACTGAGCAGCTATTTATCTGAACCACATACAGGCATTCGTGTCATCCATGCAACAGTGCTCTTGGAAATGAAAATAATGACAGGGGGATCGTGCGTTATGTCCTTTTTAGAACTGCACGCTTTGGTAAGCTGTAATTTCAATTAGTGATACTCTTTGTGATTCCGTTTGAATGATGGTCACAGAAGATTCAGTCGCAGAAAGGAACCAGAGAGGTAGAAATGTAGTAGCCAGATAGTTGCCGCAAAACTGTGTATGAAAATGGCCTGGAGCTTTTACTGTGAGGTGATAAAGAGAGCTCACCAGTCCCTGTGAAATTCATTTGCTTTGTTGCCCTGGGCAACAAAGCACGCCTCATAATCTATGTAAAATATTTTTAAACCATTGATGGTGTGTGTGTGTGTGTGTGTGTGTGTGTGTGTGTGTGTGTGACGTGTGTGAATACTGTTGCATATTGCGGTGCAGGGACTTTTGCACACTACAGATGATGTCCATCTTAAGTAATTTAGTCTTGTATTGAGTTGTAAAACCTTGTTTTCTTCCAAACAAGTGAATATTTCTGACAATTTCACTTGTTTCCAATGCAGTTTCACCTCTTTTGAGAATTTTCTTGAAACAAGCACAATGCCTGGATCACTCCCACAGTTTTAAGACAATTACTTGATTAAAAAAAATCTAAAATCAAGTTGATTTTCGTTGGAAACAAGTGAAATGATCTCGCCCCATTTTTTGTTTAAAAAATAAGATTGCACACCTCAATGCCAGACTAAATGATTTGTTACAATGGGTATTTTTTTTGCAGTGCATGACCATTCCTTAAAGCAGGAGTCTCCCTCTATTCACTTCTCTTATTGATTTGCACCCTCTCTCTTTCCATTTCTCTCTCTGTCTCTCCCATCTCTCCCCATCTCCCCCCAAGCCCCTCCAGTTCTTTCCTTAGTTCTTCCTTCAAACCCCTGACAGTAGTGCTGCACATAAAGACACTGCTACCTTTGCATAATGCGGATGCGCCTTCTGTAGGTCGAATGAACCTCCTTCGACATGTGTCAGAAGCTTGCCGTGTAGGCTTGGACTAATGATGGCACACCGGCCAGCCCACTGCCCCTCAGCATATGCCCACTCTCGGATGTGTGTGTGTGTGTGTGTGCGTGTGCAGGGGGGTGGCGGGGTTCGTCATGCTGATTAAAAGCAACCCCCCCCCCCCAAAACCCCTCAGAAAAAGACAGCAGGGAACATGAACCACTGTCAAGTTGGCCCAGATGAGGACACAGGATCCGTGTCACCTGAATTTACCGGCCTAATATGACAGCCAAGTTGTGATCCCTTGTCTGGGACGTGTCACGTTTGCAGAGTTTGGGCTTATTCTCATGCAAATGATGTCAGGTTTGGACAGAATGTGAATGAGACTCGTCACACTGTCCAAGGGCCTAAACCGACCCATATGACAGTGGTTTCTCACATAGCTCAAGATGAAATAAATACGACATTTGACATTCAAATCTGGCAACCAAAACCAGGAATAGTTCAAAATAATGAGGAATTTGTGAGTGGAACCGCAGTACTATGTGTGTAACCTATTTACCTTTCTTAGGTCCTAAATAGCACATATCCCAACTCCAATGGGAACACATCAATCTCCGTTATTAAAGATATACACACACTGTCCCAAGTTTTTCTAGTGAAATCATTTTTTCCTCAGTGGGGACAGAAGTACCTTACTCACAAGAGCTCACAAGAGCCAGGACCATGGCAATTTGTTTATTATATAAAATCAAAAGCACTTTTTATGTATATCTATAGCCCATCTGGAAAACTATATGTACTGGCAACTAGATGGAAAGAGAACAATTTTTCTGGTGGTGGAGAAAATTCTAAGAAAATAGCGCTGTTCAGCCCTGCAGTGGAAACCACGCTAATGAAATGTCCAGCGGTTCTCTTTTCTCAAATATTTTCTTGTTTGTCCACTTTATTCAGTAGGTCCAGATGATTTTCTGGCAAGATCAGAAAATCCACCAAAAAGGAGATACTAATGAATAATGTTTCATAATATATGACTGTCTCAATATTTCCATTACTTTGACACAACAATGATGGTGCGGCACATCACACCTGTGGGCTTTGCAGAAAGCTGGCACCATCGAAAAAGGCTTTTGATAGATCCTAAAAGACAGTACATCCATTCAGTACGTTGGCAGCCGTCATTATTCTCGAAAGAATCGACTTTGTCACTTCTCCATTCTTCAAGAGCCTTTCCCTCAGCCTGATGAATTATGTCGTCCATATCTTCCAAAACAAGGCTCATTCCTGACAGGTACACAACACTTTACAAGATGGTTTTGACTGCTTGCAGATCTCGGCGGGGACAAATGTATCAACGTATGTATCAACTCTGTCCATGATGAGATGTCTCAGGTGGTTTTAAACCTTCAGCTTCCCTCTTCAAATCCAGTATTGAGGCTTAATGTTTTTGCAAATTTTAAGGTGCTACATTGTATTGCTGTCAGAATGGCTGTAGCAGAGAGAAGCAAGTCTGCCACCTCAGGTATATTTATTTGTTATGTGAGAAACATGGGTTCAGTTCTGGTCCCATAGCCTTGCAACTTAAGAAAACACCATCATAAGTAAGGTAGACGCATCATTTTAATATGCGGTAATCATTCATACTCATAATCAAGGGTAACACTTATATGAACTATAGTTTATAACACATTCATAATGCCTGAATATTCAGCTTGACAAAGAGTAAATTGAATGAAGCAACCAGCATAACTAAGCACATGGAAATACAAATGGGTTGAGGATATTATAAAGATCATTCACTGTCTGAAATGACACATGCAATGCATTACTGAGAGATGTTTATAAGGAACCCTGATGGTTGAGTGGACTAATGTGCATGCCTGGAAAACTTTATTGCAACTGCATTGAGATGAATCTGGCTAACAGTATGATTTTGCATTATGCGCTATGTTTTCATCTTCACTTATATTTAAAAAATGAGCCAAAAGCACAGAAATATGGTGCATTAGCCATTGTCCTTTTCACACAGCATCTTGAAAGCATATTTTCCAATGGCACATACATTTTCCAATTCAATTAATGTACTGTGCAGAAGGGATAGATTATTAGTGGAGCATATTCTATTTTTTGAATGCAAGGTCTTGTTAACTACAGTGCAGAGCTGTGGCTTGCTCATAAACGAGTGAGGAGGAGGAAGGAAGAGGAGACATGGTTAATTCTGTGCGCTCTGTTTTCATTGCATCATTGCTGTCAGCGTGAGTAAACATGATATGCATGTCACAAGGATTCAAACACTCCCTACATCCATTGTGTGCATTTCACTGGCATCTGATACTTCACGGATTTACAGATGTTGCTACTCGGTTGCAGAACAGCTTGCTGTGACTCGGAGCTTTCTGTTCTGATTATTATAAATGGATAACAGAGTGCATCACAAGGCCTCTTGTCATAAACACCATTTTGTTTAACATCAGATTTGTGCTGCTGTCTGTGAGCCTCTGTTTGTCTGGTAATGGTGATGACATGGAGCCAATTTATTTTCTGTTTGCTTTAAAGCAAACAAGAGTCACGAGAGAACAAACAAAACATCGCCTGCCTGACAAAGTCATATGTAGAGGTTTTGTATTTGTTGTGACATCTTCTGACAAGACAAAGATGACTTGTTTTAGAAAGACCATCTATGGAACAACTACTCATATCGCCTGTAGATTGGGACATGCCAGTGGTGCATGCTTGCAACATCATAATACATTTATTGACTGAGCTATCCTGAATTGGACACAATTGTCTGTAGAAGCCACAGCTATAGATTAGATGATTTACTATAAATGGTTGAAGTAAAGGAACCACCAACATATTGCAAAGACTTCAGTGACTGTTATCATCTAATGGTGTTGGATGCTTTTTATGGGATTGATTTGGTCCACTCATCTCCAACTAACATAATGTTAAGTACTGGAACTTTAACTTCACCAATCGTGAAATTGAAATCTTTTTTTATAATGGCCCTGCTGCCTGATTATAAAGGCAGATGAGCATTTGAGCTCAAGGGAGGTCCCAGCCTTATACAGTATATGATGTACTGATGCTCATTCTCCTTAGTTCTTATGCATTTCACCTCAGTTAATACATCCTGCATCACCTTGATAGAACAAAATGAAAAGTGAAGGTGTGTTGAAATGAGGGGTGACTTTATGTGTATTTTTACCGACAAAGCTGAGCAACTTGGCTGGTAAACTAATTGGCCAGACATCCGCCCAATGTTAAATGAACACTTTTTTTTTTTTTCTTACCAACTCCAAGGTGAAAAACTGGATCATATTGTCTAACCTTGCTTGCTTGACTCAGCATCACTACACAGTTCAAACACTACAGGGTATATTTGATAGAAAGTGTGATTTATTAAACCCTAGCAAAATGTAAAAAAAAAATAATAAAAAAAATAAAAAATGAGTGGATTGCAAGGTAGTTAGTCAGGGAAGGAAGCTACTGCTGTCATTTAAAAAATAAATCCATTCTGCTGATATTACATTTGTCCCTTTTCAGATTGTGAAAAGTTTTAAAAGGGAAAGCAAACACAATTATTTATCAAGAAGAAGTTGAAATATTACAGGATTGTTTCATGTCCTGTTCTTCTGTTTGCACCTCCTTGAATCCGTCAGTCTTCTTTGTTTCACAAATCAGTCGGTTTTCTGTATATTTTGCACCATGTTGCCTTTTATCATATGTGACTTTTATTGTACGTGACTAATCCCTGTATTTTTGACTGCTCCTTCTTATGTCTTCCAGGCACAGAGAGCACGCTGCAAGGCACTGGAACTCTATTGTTTCTTGGGAAAAATGCCTCAGGCTAGTGTTCAAGAGCTGCGTGGGGTGGGAGTATGTCGACTTAAATACCTTCAGTGGAGACATGCCATGGCCTCTTTTATCAGGTGTCTCGCTAGGTGAACTATAAAGCTTAGCTCTATGTTAAACCATAAACTTAAGTCTCAACAAATCCTGATTTTTATGACAATGTGTTTTATTCACTTTTTTTTCCTAAAAGGGATTATGTCTATATTTTAAATTGCTAAAGGCTCACACACATTGACTGATTTGGGGCTCATCACGGGCTCTGGCTGCTGAACAAAAACCCTCACATTCATTTAACAGTATGAAAAAACAAGTCATACTAACCAGGATGCCATATAGCACTGGGAATATGCAAAAGATGTTCAAAGGCATGCTCACAAGCTACATTCGGCATCAGAAAATTTGTATTCAGTTTTCACTCAGAGATATTTTCTATATTTTCATTCTATTGGGATCTTAACAGGTACATGTAGAGTATGAGCATGAGACCCGTCCAGCTTTAGGGTGCTGACAAAGCTTATTTTGGGGAGATGATTTACTGTACAATGGTAGCTTGATCAGGCATTTTGAAAGACGATCCACATACTTTCCAAGTTTCTCTAACATTTGATAAAATTATAACTTTACTGTCTGAATATAATTAGGATTGACTGTTGGTGACAATGAGTTGCTCGCACATTCATATTAGATAAATAGATACTTTGTTAATCCCTGGGTGGAAATTGTGGAGAAATAGTGTTATCAAAGTAAAAAATTGCCATGAATCAGATAATCTATGTTCTCCCCATAGGCCTCACAACACATTTTCCAGTCTGAATTCTCCCTCTTATTATTTCCTTCTCCAACCTTTTTACACAGTAATGCCCCACAATGGATTTGCAACGGTTAAATATTAGCAACCGAATCTTTGTAGCATGAAGCCCTGTTAGAATATATTCTAACAGGGATCTATTCAGATTTATGTAACTTTTGTCATTCTCCCAATGTACAGTAGTCATATGCTCCACAGGTAATTGTATTGTACCTTTGCAATTACTGTAATGTATTTAGACTGGGCATTAGAACTGAGTGATTAAAATTGTCACCAAAAGAAAGGGCTGTTGAGGAGATGAGGAGACTTGTATGGTTACAATGAAACCCTTATTCTCTGAGTCAAGAGCCTATCTCTACTCACATTTTGCACATTTAAGGACATGGCCTCACCTGGCTAGGTGATGTGGATAATTGTCCCTGTCAGCCAAGGGATGTGGATAATTCCTGAAGACACACCGGCTCTGAGCTGGCTCACCAACCTCTCCTCGGCACTGTTTGCTTTGCCCCATTCAGTCTCCCTCTATCCTTTTTTACAAAGAGTGCAGGTGCAGTGGCAGGTGAGCTTATTCTGGTGGCCCCAAATACTGCTTGCAATGAGCGGATGGAGCTATTGTCACAGGCAAGGAGGTCTGTTTTTCACCCTTACCCAAGGGACTCAGGCTCTGCTTGGCATCTGAGAAAACTGAGCTTCTAGCCATATCTACTGAGAGTGGTTTACTCTTACCACTGGAAGGTCTAAACCTGGAACACCTTCCAGTGGTACAGTTCTTATGGGAGTTGCTTAGAGTGTGAGTAACAGCTCACAGTGGGAAGGCTGACATTCCCTCAGTGGGACCTGGAAAGGATCCTAAGTGTGCTGCAGCACTTCCACTTTGAGGCGCAAAATTTAGAGGATTTGATGTGGCTGTCATTGCCTTCCTCCCAGTAATGTCAGTTAAGAGGTTGGCTTTGGTGGTGCACAAGAGTACTTTGATTCCTGCCTGAGGAATGGGGGGTTGGGTGGTCCTGTATTTGAACCCAGTTTTCCTCCCTAAAGTGCTCTCTGAGTTTCATCAGAGTTGTTTGAGCTCTGCCCCTTCTAGCCCCCCACCACCCCCCGGACAGGATGAGCAGAAGCAATGCTCTGAAGGAGTTCATTTATTATACACAGGCGTGGAAGAAGTCAGACCAGCTGTTTGTCTGCTTCAAGCTGGAGTGCCTGGGCTGTCAGAGTGCTGTCAAAATCCAGGCTGTCACACTGGATTGTAGTGATGATCCTGCAAGTGGATGGTGGACATGCCAGCGCTATCGGGGATAAGGGTGCTCTCCACCTGTGGTATGGTGACGATTTAGGTGAGAGAAGGAGATTGGTATATTTTCAAAGGATTCTACCATCTGAATGTTGCAGTCAGCATCTCCCTCTGGGAGATGGGAGCTAGTGTTGGGTGCATGTATTGTAAGCTATTTACCACTGTTCCAACACTAGTCAAATGCAGTGATGTCTAACTTTTTCAGTAGGCTTAGCGTCTGGTGGGATGACCGGAGTGGCCTCTCCCTTCCTTTTGAGCTGGCCGGAGCATCTGGCTGGGCCAGCGAAGCCTTAGTTAGTGCTTGGTGCCCTAGGCTTGGGGCAGTATGGGACAGCATCTGGCAGTGCCTGTCAGCCAGTGGGTTTGTAAATAGGATATTTGTCTAAAGTTCATTTACCATGGGCCCGTTCTACATAGTACATTGGTTGATGCATGCTTGCATGATTGTCTAGGGGTTTCAGGTCATCATCCACATCACCTAGCCAGGTGGGGTCAAGCCCCTGTTCATAGAATATGTAACTGGATGGCTGGATGAGTCTTGATAGGGAGCAGGAATTTTTTTGCTAGCAACGCTAACCAAATGCTGGCATGCAGTGGGTTTTAAACCCCCCCAAAGTCATTCAAACAACACCAAAGGTTAATCCAGAACATGGGAGTTTATTTTACAATTGAGGATAAAAGAATGCCATTATGAATAATAGGGTCGATGATAAAACATGGGAATCTATCATTTCGTGAGAATTGCTTTTTTAAATTTTATGTACAGTACCATGCATCAGAGGAGATGCCAGTAAAGTTCTGCCATTTTATGTAAACCACATTGAGGGACCTACTTTTCATTGAAAAAAGGACATTGTGGTCCTACAGTATTCTGTAGCTCTATACATTTTTCCCCATATTTGTCTATAAAATAACATTATAAAAATGCACACAGTACAAATAATGTTGAACTGTAAAGAGCAAGATATGCTGACATACATGTATACATACTTGCTGATTATTCATACAATAATAAGTTTTAAACTTCATTAATTTTACAACTGAAGCTTCACAATAATAAAATTGGTACTAACGCAAATACTGTACATGTTGAAACAACCATAAAATGATAGCATACTAGAGAAACAAAGATTCTAAACATATTTTTGTAAGGATTTCTGTAATTTAACGGCAAATACAAAACAATGTTATAGTTAGTAAGTTCTACATTTCCCCCATATTGCAATGTTGAAGTGATCAGGGGAATTGAAAACTTAAATAGGTGATGTGTTGTTATTTTTACCCATACATTTCTTTACCCATTTACACTTCCTTAAAGTGCTGAAATCATGTTAACATTTGAGAACACAATCTTTCAATGTGGCTATTTTTTTACTATATACCTTCATATAAAGTTCAATTTCCAAAATTTGTTAGACAGGGATAGCAATTTTGTCAACAGGGATCAAATTTCATGAAACACAATACGTTCATTGCTTTACATAAAAAAAACATGCACAAACTGTCTCTTATAAATAATATGCAAATCCCGTGTTGAAATATATATATAAAAAAAAAACAATCATTCAAAAACAGAGATCAAAATAAGAGCGTGGTCCAGTTTTAAAACAACAGATGGACTATTTCCAAAGGCTCAGATAAGATGCAGTGCATTAAGAAAGCAACAATCAGTCAGTGACTATATAGTGCCATGGCTGCCGCACCAATTTCAATTTTGTATGTTCATATCGCCAAAACTCAAATTCTACAACTTAGCTTGGCACCTCTGCAGTGCAAGCTCCTGCCGCTATGGATACTGATTGATTAAGTGGCATTAAAGCTACCATGTTTTCATTATAATATCTGTGTCATAATAATACTTAATACAGTTGTGGCACTATCCGTAACGACAGATTGTAGCTTAGAGATATAGTGCAACAGTAATCTGTCATGCTATCAGCTTTATCCACCTTCATGGTTTATCAAACTTGTCCAACTCTTTCACAAAGATGAGATGGTCTTCTGGTGACTTTCCATGTGTTTTGCAAAGGTGCAGCTTAATTGCATGCTTGCTCACAAAGGTCCGATTGCACAGCTTGCACTGAAATATCGAGCCAGTGTCTTCTTCTGCAAGTCCAGGGGAACTGAAAGTTTTGTCTGCTATTCTGCTGACTGCTTGCTGCTCTATGAAATCTATGGAAAGCTTTGAGAGGTCCTTTAGGGTAAACCCAAGGTGGGACTCCAAATGATTAATGTATGAGGAGGGAGTCCTGTACTGGGATGCACAGTCACTGCACAAAAACAGGGGTTGGCCAGAGTCAATATTTTTTAGGAATTTTGTGCCCCCTGTCCGCTTTAACTGGTATTTTACATTGGCCAGCCAATGTGAGATAGTAGTCATGGAGAGACCAGTGAATTTACAGATGTGGACACGTTCCTGGGGTCCCAGGTCAGTAATGACAAACTTTCCATCAGGAGTCTCCCGAAGACTAGAGGCAAACTGGGCCTGAAGAATCAGGAGGTGCTGGGGATTCCAGTTTGACTGTCGGCCTTTCCGTCTTTGAATGGGAGACAGCTCCTCCAAGCCATCCTCAAAAGTACAGCCATCCATATCTGATTTCTCAGAGATGGAAGATGGGGTTGTGGACTTTGGTGTCAAGCGGCCGGTCAGATTTTTTACCATGTCCGAAATATCCATCAATGCATTCTCCCGTAAGGGTGGAGATATAGACTGTGAGAAACCTTTGACAGCAGGTTTGTTGTTGTTGTTTGCATTGCTGTTGTTCAGTGTAATAGAAGTACCCTTAGCTGGACTTCCATTAGTGTGTTTGGATTTTGTCAAGTCCATGGGCTGATCATCATCATCATGGTATTGACTCAGGGGCTCCACTTGCTTGACCTGAGCCGAGTTGCCGTCGACCTTATAAAGCATTGCAAAGGGGTCTATGAAGGGGGTGGCCACCTTTGCAGCTTTTCCCAAGTGGTTATTCATGATGGACTGCAATGCACTCAGAGGGTTGACAAGAGGTTGTTCAGGCGAGTGATCAGTGATGATGCTCAAGTTACTGCAGCCATTGCTGACAGGCATTTTTGGTGCATTAGCTTCACTCTTTATCTGTGCATCTGTTTTACTGTCTGTTGACTCTTCTTCTTTGCCTCTAGACTCAGTCTGGTCCTCTATCACAGTGGTTTTCACTGGCTTAGAGAGGTTTTCTGGCTTGGGGGAAGCCTGTTTGTCCTTAGGATTTGGCGAAGGTGACTTGGCTGACATGGATCTACACTTATTCTCTAAGGGTTTTTCCTCTTTTTCCTTCTTCACTGAGCTTTTCCCAGTCACTTTTTCCACCAGCTCCTCCATGGCCAGCACATTGCTCTTGTGATTGGGAGGTGGAGAGGGGCTATTTGGTGAGTGGATCAGAGTGCCTAAATCAGAGGACAGTACCTTCAAGCTGTTGGTGCTGAATAAAGGCTGAACCTGTGCACATGAAGACAAGGTAGACTTCAGAGACCCATGGAGTTGATAGGCAGCATGGATGCTGGGGTATCCACCCCAGGTTGGTGTGCCTGTCTGGGCCTTGCTGATTGCACTTGAAACTGTATTCTCTAATGACTTTAGGATGTCCAGGCCACCTTTAGGTGTCTCTTCTAAATCTTCTTCTCTGAGATATTGGTAAGGTCTGGCCTTTCCAGGTTTTTCACTTTTTTCAGAGGGCTCTTCTTTTTCCTCTTTTATTTTTTTCTCTGGCCCCCTTGCCTCTATTTCTTCTTCATCCACCTCTTCATCTTTTTTTTCTTCTTTTTTCTCCTCAGGGCTACAGGGCTGCAAGGGAGAGTCAGGCTGCGACTTCCCATTGGGAGCTGGGAGTCGTGTAGTCGTTGGTGGCAAAGGAATTGATTGAATTTTCTCCTCAATGACCGGATCAAAAACTAATTGCTTACCCTTTTTAGAGGCTGAGTTTGTGACTTTGAGAAAGTGTCCTGTGACCATCATGTGGGCTGTCAGTTGTTGCAAGGTGTCATGTGAACTGCCACATTCCATGCATTTGAGAATTTGTGCCTTGCGTGCCTCAAACTGCCAAGTATAACTGGCACCGTTTTGGTAACCATATCGATTATTAGCTGTGACATAGGGATTGGCCACTTTTTGGTCTTTAGGGCTCTCTCCCAGGGGTATGCCAGATGTGACAGACTCTGGTGAGCTTGGGGACATCAAGTCTTGAAATGCTCTTTTTTTGGTTGGGGGTACCAGCTTTGAGGTGAGGGCTGGCATTGGTTCTTTTAGAGGCACTTTCTGATAGTGTTTTGTTTTGATCATGTGGACACTCAGGTCTTGCAAGGATTCAAAAGAGTGGCCACAGTACATGCATTTAAGAACTTTCTGGGCATCCTCCTTCCCTTCCATTTCCATCAGAGAACGCTTGCGGGGCTTGGACCACCTCTTGCCTCGATCATCCTCTGTATCCTTATTGTCATCACGGTAGTGGCCCGTCTCGTTCATATGCACTGTCAGGCCAACCAAAGTGTCGTAGGCTGCACTACAGTCCTTGCACCTGAACTTGCTAGCACCCGTAAACACAGGGCCATAGAGCTTATTGTTCTGCCTGTAGAGCTGCACGGTGCTGAAAAGGCTAGGTTCAGGAAGGAGATGGTATGGGGTGTGCTGTAGGGTCTTGGCCAGTGCTGCCTGGTGCCAGTCATAGGCTACACCTCCTGTACTGCCACAGCTTACACTGTTGCCACTGTTGGTGTTGCTTGATGCGGTACTTGTGGTGGTACTGCTGGTGGTAGTATTAGTGGTAGCTGAGGCACTGCTGCTGCTACAACTGTTCTTCACATGGCTGTTCCCCTGGCTGTGACTGTTAAGGAAGCCATTGCTCCCTTTGTGATTGCTCCCATTGCTGTTGCTAGGTCTGAAATTGTTCCCTTGTTTACTTTTAAGCATGTCCAGGGCAAGGCTGGACCAGGAGGCATCTGAGATCAGGTTTGCATAGACGGCTTTCATTTGTGCCAGGCTGTCCTGCAGCGAGAGGCCATTGGCGGACTCCGTGCTCCCCCCAACCAGCCTTTCTTCTACCTTGTCCTGAACATCTTTGAAGGAGGAACTGGTCTTAAGGTCCACCAGGTGATCACTGGTGGTGCTGAGTGGAGAGGCGTAACCAGCGTCTGGGTTAGTGCCATTGCTGAGTGGAGAGTTTTCGCAGCTATAGCGATCTCTTGCGTCCTCGTCGTCATTGAACAGATACTCTGCATCTTGGCCATCTAGGGAAAGGCCGTCATCCTGTAGGTGCTCCTCCTCATCGATCTTGTCAACCTTAGAGTCATCTTCAGGCCCATAAGCTGGAAAACAAGAGAACAGAGGGGAAAGATAACATTAATTTCTTGATATTTTCAGACATACTATGTACTAGAACGGTACCAATCATGCATGTTTATTTTGCCTAGAAGTCATGTTTCTCTTTAACTGCTTCCCTCACTATGTGAGGGTGGTAGGTGCAATAATCCTAAAGAGATTTTTGTCAATAGTCCCGGCAGAGGACACAGGTTTGCAATAATAAAGTGGCAAACATCCATATCTTGACAATGATAGATAGTCCCCTTCACTGCACCGCCTAATGAAGCTATTGAACACTACAGCTCAGCAAGGGTAGAGAGCAGAGATGAGCTACAGAAACATTTCCCCTTAGTTTAAAAACTAGAAAACAAGCAAAATTTCAAATTATGCAGAGAGCTACTCCTCAGAGGACATGATACTTATTAATCATGTGGTAAGATCTGTTACTTCACAACAGAATTGAGGACATTCTGATCCCTATACAAGTGAAAAAAATAAACAGGAAAAAGGAAAAATATGCACCATTAGGGGAACTGTTAAGTCTCACTTTGATGTTTGCTTCACAACATATACTGAGTAG
Source organism: Centroberyx gerrardi (assembly GCF_048128805.1). Taxonomy (NCBI): domain Eukaryota; kingdom Metazoa; phylum Chordata; class Actinopteri; order Beryciformes; family Berycidae; genus Centroberyx; species Centroberyx gerrardi. Next base: position 14,954,851 of record NC_136015.1, read on the forward strand.
TAACAATAAATTAATAAGTGTGATTTAATAGCATGCATACATGCATTTCAATACAATGTTTTCATCAAATATGAATAGCTCTCTCTCTTCTCAGCAAATTTAAATGCCAGACAAGCCCACAGCCATACAGTCTACACAGAGTATTTCATTATCTATTTTGCCACTGTAGGGAGATCATAGATCTGCTCCTGACTTCGATTTGCTCTACGCTACCAACATGCCACACATACTATGGATTCACAAGTAAGAGATAGTGGGGGAAAATGCCAGCTGCATCAGCCTTGCCAAGCCATGGTTGGCTGGAGTCAAGTTGGCATCGGCTGTGGAAGTCCTCACAGCGTGATGCTAGGAAATGGCCAGTGGACATGACAAGCCATGTTGTCACTGCCTATGCTCCCCTTGTAGTCAAGTGTGCCATCTTAAAAGACGAGAGAGGGATTTATAGTATCAATAGAAAATGGTTGCCCTCTCTCTTTCTGTTACTGTCTTCATATCTACTTTATCATTTGTCACAAAAAATATAAAATCACCATTTTAACTACTTTAAAATAACCCTTCCTTTTCTACTTTTAACCAAGTATTCCAGTTGACCAAGACATACAGAAAGCATGTTAGAAATGAAAAATTCTGAACACAGTTGTGTAACTACATTACAAAGCATTCATTTACATCATACATCTCGGAGTGCTACAATAGCAGAAAGAAGAAACGGTTTATATAAAATGATTTTGATAGTGAAAGCAGATTAAGAGAGGGAAATATTATAGAGAGACAGGGAGAGAGAAAAATAGAGGGTTAGATATGCTAAGGCGGCTCCCCCAATCCATCCCTCATAAGATGCTTGTCTGAGGTGCCAGAATCACTCTCCAGTGAGGAGGCAGATGTGCTGTCAGCTTCAAACAGCATGTAGCTCTCTATCCCATAATCGGAATGGACATAATACCTGATGTTTGTGAGGTGCCAGTTACTGCTGCCTGGGAAAAGCTGGAGGTCCAACAGCTGCAACTCTGAGTTAAGTGTGTGCGTGTGTGTGTCTCTGTGTGTGTGTGTCTGTGTGTGCTCGCGTTTAGTGTGTGCATGCATGCCTGAGTGTGTTGTATGAAGATGTAACGTACATCATTCCTCTTGGTAATCAAACTAGTCCTATGCTGTTTTCACTCTCAACTGCACACTCTTAATTATACACTACTCCAAATATTTAAAAAAACACACAGGCTACAGTGTTGCAGGTCTATCAAAGAATTTCATTAAATTATCAATTGAATCATAATATTTTAACCTATTGCCGGTGCAGCTGTACAAATTTCCTTCACCCCATCTTCACCCTCCCTATCTATGTGCAGTAGATGGCGCACTGTATTGAAATAAATTCAAAATTGCTCAATATGGTGAGAGTAGCTAAAGACAAAGCGGCTTAGCTGACAAAGTGAGAGAAACCTGACAGCAGTATACACACACACACACACACACACACACACACACAAAAACCTAAATGCTAGTCTTTCCCTGCCATCCTCCGTATGTTGCCTTGACAGGCATCAGTGTCAGGAGTGTGTCAGTGTCAGCCCGAGGTGTCAGTGTCCACGCAAACAAGCCTGAGAAGAGGTGGGAGGGGAAAGTAACAACAACAAACACAAGTCAGCCATTTTTTCTCCTGCTCTACCCTCCTCCTTCACCATCTGTGTCAGAAAAGCTGCGGGTGCCACCGCCGGCTAATAAGGCAATCAGAGATGGAAAAGATGCTGACACGGCGGCTTTCGAGCGTCACTCAGAACAAAAGAGGAAGAGAAAAGGGAGGGAGGGAGGGCTGGGGGGGGGGGGGATTAAAACGGGGGTGCAGGGGAGGAGGGGGAAGGTGTCTGTTGTGGTTGTCAGTCAAAAACGTAAGCCCACTTTGTGCTGTCAGGGAGGATAGGGAAAAGAGGGGAAGTTTTGAATAGAGAGGAGAAAAGATGGGTTTAGGCCAGCTAACAAGAGGTGAGAGTGTGTGTGTGTGTGTGCCAGTGCACGTGTGCATGTCTGACAAAGAACACGACAGGGAAACAAGTTAAACAGCGTCCAACAAACTAAGAATGAGATATTCGGAGAGACAAAAGCAGTGGATTTTTTTGTCTTGTCTTTGCATGTGTTTGTATTTGTGTGTGAGATAGGTGTGGCTGAACGTGTGTGTGTGTATGTGTGTGTGTGTGTGTGTGTGTGTGTGTGTGTCAGTGTCACAGTGTGTCAGGTGCAGGAGGGGATGCATGATGGCTGGTGGGGGGAAAGCGAAGCCATCTGCGTCTGGAGAGCAGCCTGTCACTATTGTTGTGCCCAGGGCCCAGGACTTCCTGCTGCAGACAGGTGACACCACAGTAGGACACAACTGAGCCCCCCCCCACACACACACACACACACATACACCCGACACACACACCCCCACCCTCGTCTCAAAACTCCATCCCACCCCCAAGACAAGACAGGGGGAAGCCTTGTGAGGCCCACACACAAAACACAACACCTTGCTCCTGTACACTTTGGGACTGCCATAGATAAAAACAAATGCAACTGAATGGAGAAAACACAAAAGAGAATTCTTTCACCTGCCACTAACACATTGAACACACACATGAATTGATATACACACATGCACACATGCCTGGACACACACAAACAAGCATTACAACTGCGCCTGAGAATAGGGAACAAAGGGGAAAAAAGATGCAACTAACTGATAATTTATTTTCTATGTAAAGGTGCAGTTAGTAAGATTTTTACCGCTCCATAGCACAAAATGACCATAATACATCTGCAGGGGGTTGATAGGGTTGTTGATCAATACCAATGACTCAACGATTACTTTGCCAGATGTGGAGATTTCTGGCTTTCAAAACCTCACTTTCCGGCCTGCGCACTGTTTTGGACACAAAGTACCCCCCCGCCGGATCCAAAATCTTGTCGTTATGCCTTTACCATGGTGTCAGACTTAACCCGACCCATTCTAGGAAATAGCATGCGACAGGGTGAGAAAACTTTAGTATGACACGGCACTGGCACTATCAACGCAACTCTCTCCTCTCTCACACACACACACACACACACACGCTCGCACACACACACACAAACACACACTTGCCCCCTCTCAACCTTCTTCATTTATTCATGTTGTCTCGGAGAAGAGGGCAATCCCGGCTCTCATTTGCAGTGCTAATGTTCAATTCCGCCAGCTTTCACCCTGCTGATTTACCCTGCGTGGCCGAGCGCTCTATTCCGAGCGGGCAGACGGCGAGGCTCCCTCACACCGTTTAGCGGCCCTTCAAAATGGGAGCTCTGGCGTGGCAGTCTTATTTCTCTCTCCCGTTTCGCTTTGTCACCGGCCGCTCCATTCCCTGCCACTCACCTCTGATGGCTTTGGACAGGCCTGATCAGTGTGTGTCATTGACCTGTACAGCGCGCATGAGTGTGTGTGTGTTTCGGCGCGGAGAGAGAGGGAGAGAGGGAAGGCTGTAAATAAAATGACATTATTATTTCCTCTGTCCTATCATGTAGAAAAGCCAATTATGGTAATGCTTAGTATGTCAGGCAATCTCTCTCTCTCTCTCTCTCTCTCTGCCTCTCTTCTCCCCCTTCCTCTTCATTCCTGCTCTTTTTTCTCTCTCGGGGATAGTAGTGGCTGGGGTTTCAGAGGAACTGACACTGTCTCTTTGGACTACGCACACTGAGGCAAGCTGGCACAGACCAATAGGCTCCTCTCAGGCTACAGACAAGAGAACAGACCTAGACCTTCTCATACAATTCTGCATAAAGCGTCGACATCAGAGACATTACTTGAGGAGACCCACATTGTCATTCCTATCATAAAAAAAGTTAAAGGGTAAAGTCTTTGCAGTAATAATCAATCAAATCAATGTTTTATGTCTTTTTTTTTCTCTTCTAATGACTGGAGACATGCCAGAATCTCTGCTAATACATGCTAATGGCTTCGTTTGGCGCGGTTTGATGTTGACTGTCATTAGAGTTGCTTTGCAGGTGCTTGTTTTACATAAGCCGACCCCACAACAATGTGCAAAGTTACACTGATGGGTGTTGCCACGGATACCGCGTAGGAGCCCTGATTTAACCAGCGGCTTCTTTGACCAGACATGTAAAAGCCTACCTAACACCCCCCTCCCTCCTTTAGCCCCACCCTCCCCAGCCCACATGGAATAGTCCACCATATGGCACAATAGCTCCAGGGCTTCTTATAGCTGGTGCGTCGTACAAATCCACCTTCTCAGCTTCCACTAGTGGGGAAAACAAAACAGGCAACCGAGCCTCGGCGTCTGCTCACCTTGGTGGTAGCAATGTAAATGAAAATGAATTTTTGAAAGGTTAATTAAATTTGAATCTTGTGAAACACACACTCGCTCTCACCCATCATTGTCTCTTGCTTTCATCAAACGCAGAAGACTATCACATCCATCCTTGTATGAAGTGGGACCTAAATTACCTTTCCTTAAACTTTTTAATGTCCTAAGGGCTTTCGCATACGTTCCTAGTCATTTGCAATTACTTGAACTCATATTATGCTAATAGCCTATTTAAATGGGTCATATAGACAGTGCATTTTACCTCTGGCTTAGCTTCATTTGGCCACCGTGTGTGTGTGTATGAGTGAGGGAGAATGAGAGAGAGAGAGAGAGAGAGAGAGAGAGAGAGAGAGATCAAATGATAGCAGCTCACACAACAGATCAGTGTTGAAAGAAAAAAGAAAACTGAAGAATTGCAGTTATTATTTCTAGAGAGCAAAAGCATTTACAGTTCTTCCCTGCATCGTTGTGCAAGTTTCTTCTCTTATTCTTCTCTTCCCTTTCTTTTTTTTTTTTTTCTGTTTGTCCTGGTCTCCCGTGAGCCGGCTTTGACACGCCATGACAGTGACTGCGGTCTATAAATCACCTTTTCCCCGGACTGTCAGCGCATGCTTGTTGTGAGATGAAACAACAGCCATTAGATCATCGGCACCACAGATTCCTCCCCTTTCTGCTTGATTCTGCCAAACTCCACACCCAGCAATCTAACATTGCTCTGGTGTTGCAGCGACATTTCAAACCATCTGGTTTGTTTTTAGGCAAAGTACAGATAAAGCATTGCTAATGCTAATTAGGGATGATGTGACTGAGATTTACTAAGCCAATGCCAAGCACTGATTCAATATATGTCAGCCAGATGCCTTTTTTTTTTTTTTTTTTTTTTTACTGACGTTCTTTAGACAAAAAATTATTTCTTTACCATTGATAAGATGTTCATTTTGGGCAAAATGTAGTCTTTGGAATCAGATTTGGACTTAAAGAGTTTGGATTCAGCTTTATGAAATTCAGATTGGAACATCAGGATATGGCGATCACCAATCTCATAATTTGAGCAATCTCATAATCTGCCAGTCTGGTTGATAGGAGCATCTGTGATCACTAAACATCCACATTATTTAACGTTTTCCTTTTTGGTTTAGTCATTGGTGGGCGTTACTTGCATGATGCAAAGGTGTGCTGTTGAAAACTGAATAGAATGGATCATGAAATCAACACGCTAACAAAAAATAAGGGTCCGTCCTTTTTCATAGATGCCTTCTTTTGAATTCACCTGCATTGCCCCTGACAGTGGAGCTTCCCCCGACCAAACAACAGCTGCTCCCATCGCCTAGCAACAACCAGTTGATGGATGACCCCAAAGATGGATAATTACCATAAATCACTATGGTTGTGTGGAGAATAGGAGCAGAAAATCATTGTAGGGGAAAAAAACAGGCTGAACCACAATTGAAACTAGTGTGCCTAGTGTTTGGTTTGGGCTAACTTTGCCTTTCCTGAATTTGCCTGACGAGGTCATCAGTAATTTCCCTGTGGGCAAGAGCTGGTTGGTGACCAGTAAGCTCAGCGGTCAACAAAGAGAATCGAAAGTGACATTGGATTTGTCTTTCTGGGTCGTTTCTTGAGAGTGGCCAGTGTTTTGGATAGTCAGAGACTGTATGAATAGGGGCTGTAAAATGAAACCTGATGAAATGACTCATGGGACAAAACCTGTCCTGAAGGAGGAGAGACAAAGAAAACAAAGTGGGCAGAGGAAGGAAGAAAGGAAACGGGGAAGAATGAATGATGGCGAGAATGATGAGTTTAGTGCGGCAAAGAAAAGGGGGGGTTGGGAACGGAGGGTTTAAGGGAGTGTGTGCATAGTGTGCTTGTATATGTATGTATTGTATATATATATATATGTTTGAGTGAGTGTGTGCATGAGTGACGGAGAGATATTGAGATACAGAGGGAGCAGAGACGGAGAGTGAAGAGAGAGAAAGAGAGAATAAAAAGAGAAAATGAGAGGGCACAGGGCCAAAACAGGGTCACAACCTAACCAGTTCGGTCTAGCCGAGTCCGGTTGCACAATAAGCCATCAATCAACCTTCTCCGCGCTGTCAGCCCTCCCCTCAATTCACAGAGGCCATCCACTTTGTACACTGCTGAGGAACAACACATAGAGACAGAGGGAGAGCAAAAAAAAAAGTCCCGCAGACACACACTTCCATGAATCTGACCCTTTACTCTCTGCAGGAAGGAAGCCCCCTAAAACTATGGAACAGTCTGATTTAAGACAGTAGGATGCCACACACACATGCAGGAGACACACACACACACACACACACACACACACACACACACACAGTCCCGCTGGATCAAAACATTCCGTCAACTCCACTCGACCCTTATGAACTTCATGGTAAGACATTCAAAAACAACCCAAACACCAGATACACAACAACAGCAGCCTGGACTCAAGAGTGCTGAGAGTTTTGTGAGAACAGGACCTCAAACTGACGTACAGATACATCTCATGTACTTTTTCAGCGTGCACAGCCAGCTAATCAAAGCAATCATGAACTTAAAATGATGAAGTCACTTCAGGGAAATTAATTAGAACATGGTTTACCACAAACCCTCAGGACAGCAGGCCGCTCAGGACGACCAAATGTCCCAAAACATTTAAATGCTTTTAGCTGCATGTGTCACTGGGGAAATTCCAACATTTGTGCCCCATCAATTCACTATCCTTTATGCATCGCCACATTTCCTCTCTCATTCTGCCCATTGGGTTAGTGCTCAAGTCTGGCGCTCCACTAAGTGGGATTCTACTATGACTGGACTGTTTCATTTTAACACTGTTTTAAGACTGAGTAGATTCCATGCATGACGAATAGCATATGCCATAACAGAAAATACAACAAACACACATACTACTCGCACAGGGGTTGTGCAGAGTGTGTATGTGTGCATGTGTGGAGTTTTTTTCTTCTTCTCATGACCGTAGCAGTAAACTGACAAAAGAGGGAATGATGGAAGGAGGGAGGGTGGAAGGGAGGGAGGGAGGGAGGGATTAGGGGTTGAGAAAGGGTCCCTACAGAAAGTCAGTAAATTATGTACTGGGCTCTCAGAGAAGACTAGTATCAGTAGCCATATCATCCTAATTGTGTCTGTGTGTCTATGCGGATGTGTGTGTGTGTGTGTGTGTGTGTGTGTGTGTGTGTGTGTGTGTGTGTGTGCACATGCAACGGCTATGAAGAGCTTCACAGTCAGAGAGAGAGACGGGAAGAGAGAGAGGAAGCAATCCTTCAACAGAGTACAATATCAGACTGTGGACAGACAACGAACGGCTGGAAGGTTCTGGAAACAGAGATGAGAGAAAAGCCTGCCTCCCTCACATTTCAGCTTCAGTGCAGCCTCCCAAAGTGCCCTCTATCTAACACTAACACACACGCACACACACACACACACACACACATATAAATGGCACCATAACTCTGATATCCGCGATCAATCTCCGCTATAAAGACACATCCATCTTCAGTAATGTTAATGGTAGGTTTTTGGGGTTGGAGGGGTGGAGGACAGGGGTAAAACAGAGGGTATGTGACTGCAAGGCTGACCTCACAGCAGTGTGAGGTAATACGGACTGTGTGTATGTGTGTGTGTGAGAGAAAGAAAAAAAAGGGAGACTGATGCCTGTCAGCTTGCATCTGGCAGTGAAAATAAATTAGGCTTATGAAGACAAATGAATGGGCCGCGGGAAGAGAGTAAACGGGGGAATTGCGAGAGACAGAGCGAGTAAATAGGAGAGGGAAGGCAAAAGGGAAAGAAAAGGGAGGGAGAGGTGATGAAAAGGAGGAAGAAAAGAAGAGAGGGATTGAGATGGAGGGAGACGGAGCTGCGTTGCCGACTAAGAGAGCGCCTTTTGGTAGCTAGTGACCACTCATTAGGAAGGACAGGCACACAGACAGGCCTGCTGTTGGCAACAGGATAGGCTTTGGCTGTGGCTTTCCTGGCTACGATAGAAAAGTGTGTGTGTGTGTGTGTGTGTGTGTGTGTGTGGGCGCATGTGCGGGTACGTGTTGCATTTGCGTTTGTGTGTGCACTGCCTTTAGGTTGAGATCGAGAAAATATCGACACGCATCTCTCACCCACTCAAAACCTTTTGTCTTGGTGAGAAACGGTCGAGTTCGTGTACGGGACGGTGTTTTTTTCTCTGAATATACACAAAAATATATCGAAATTTATGAATATGTCCTGAAGCCCGCATGTAATGTTTGATCATGGGTTTGTATCTGTTAGTGGCGCCTCGCTGTGTGTGCTTCCTCCGCTCGTGTGTGTGTGTGTCAGTGTGTATCCATGTGTATTCTATCTCTGTAGATTTGTCAGTGTCTATCCCATGACACACTCCCCTCATTGCGAGTGGAGGAGAGCTCTCGGGGGGCTTTGTCACGCGGCGGTCTGTTCTTTTCCTCAGGCCTGGCGCCCCTCGTTTGATAAATGACACATGTCATTCTGTCAGCCCCTGCCATCCGGGCTGGGAGGCCCCGAGCTGATGTATGGCCGCCCAGGCTAAAGGAAATCAGAGTGTTTTGGCAGCGCCCCCGAGAACATGGCCTCTTATATGGGGTATGTGTCTATGATTGTGTGTGTGTGTGTGAGTGTGTGTGTGTGTGTAAGTGTTTGTGTCTGTCTGTCTGCGATATTGAGTGCATGTGTAATTGTGTGTGTATGTGCTTGTGTTGGTGAGTGAGTGTCTGTGAATGCCTCAGTGAGTGAGTATGTGCATGTAAGTGTGTGTTTGTATGTGTGTATCCCGGAGAGAGTGAGCGTTTGCATGTATGTGTGTGTGTGTGTGTGTGTGTGTGTGTGTGTGTGCATGCTCTCAACCTGTCAGGCAGACGGGCAGAGGGAGACAAATCATCGTCATGGCCTCCCCAGCTGTTCCCCAAATTTGGTGCGAGGAGGAGAGCGAGGGAAAAAAGCCTGCCGTTTGAGTTTTAAACGGTTGATGCTTCCCAGAAACGGGAATGAGTGAGAGGACAAGTGGAGCCGAGCACAAGCACACACACACACACACACACACACACGCACACACACACACACACACACACAAATAAAATCAAAACTCGAAAAGCTGGAATAGGAATCAGGCCAATCCCAGAAGGAAGCAACAGACACTGGTTTCTGTTGCAAACAAACATCCGCATACACACACACACACACACACACACACACACACACTTCAAGCACATATACGCTCATATTTCAAACTTATTTTCTCCAAAACTAAAATGAAAGGCTGACAGGCAAGAAACTCAAAACCCTAACTATGTTTAGAGAACTGTCATTCTTGAAAACCTGCATGAGATTTCATATCAGTGTCTTATATTTCTTCCATTTTACTTCTGCATATAGACATTCTCTCTCTATCTCTCTCACACGTTTGTTTTCCTGTACCGTGCGTCTATTGGCTACATTCCCTAAGTTTAACATTAACCCTCACCACCACTTGATTAACCCGACCCTAACTCTAATCCTAACCCTAAACCTAAAAATGACCCATTTTCTAAGTAAGAACTGGTCAAAATGTTCTCACTTGCACACATTCCTTGTCCAGAATTGATCCAATTGATTGGACATAACACACACCAGACAAACATATACACTCACACATACATACATACATACATACACATACACACACATACACACAGCCCTGGTGGAGGACAATCCCACCTGGAGGTTGTGAACTCTGAATGACCCCATTTGATTGGGTGCCGGCCGAGCTCCCTCCCCCTCTCCCATGGAAAAAAGAAAAAGAGAGAGAAGGGAAAAAAAACAGCGTCATTAAGCTGTGAGTGATGAGTGGCAGCCATGGGTGACATCCTCCCCTCTCTCTCTCCCTCTCTCTCTCCTCCACGATCCTATTGCTTTCACTGTCTCCCTTTTTTCTTCGCCATCGCCTCGATCCGTTTTTCTCTCCCTCTATTCACCTCTCCCTCCATCCCTCAACCCCTCAAGTCATTTCTCTTTCACTCCTTCACTCTTTCTCTGTTGCTTTGCCTCCTCTTTTTCCACTCCCTCATCCCTCCCTCCCTTGCCCCCTTCCTCCCTGGTTCTTTTTTGTCTGCTGTCACTCTCTTTTTCTCCTCTCTTTTTTTTTCTTCGCCCCTTTATGCCCCTCCTTCCACGGCTTCTTTTCTGCCCTCCTCTCTCTCTCTCTCTCTCTCTCACACACACACACACACACAATAGTGCCTCACGCAGTCCTGTCTAGCTCTCTGGCCCCGGTCATGTAGACACACAGCTCCTCCATACATAATAGATCCACACATATCGAGAGAGAGAGAGAGAGAGAGGCGGGGGGGGGGGGGGGGTTGCACATTTTCACCCACACAGGATTATGCGATCAGCACTAGTTCCACAGTAACTCTCCTGTCTAGCACCGCGTGGCTAAAAATGTCTAACGCTAGTTTTAAAAATAGTTCTAAAGCATGCTATGAAAGCATAATTTGCTTCCCCGTCCGTGTACACTAAAGATCAATAGCAGCACAGCAGAGCAAAATATGTGAAACCTTTTTATTTTTTATTTTTTTTAAGCAATTGCTATTCAGACAGAGTTGTTCTTTCACGCAATTAATTTCCTCTCTCAAGATGAGAGTTCAGAACCAATCGACAATTTCTAGTGTGTTCTGATCTCTGGCCATTTAGCACAAATTTGCAGGCATTTAGATGTTCTAAAAATTTATTTCAGGGCACTATAAATTATTATGTGAGTGCGACAGCATTTCTGTTTAAGGAGAGAGAGAGAGAGAGAGAGAGAGAGAGAGAGAGAGGTTTGTCATTTCTGTTGCTTACAACATCGGCCAATGATGCTCCAACAGTGTTTTCCTTTCCCTTAGTTGTCTGCCTTCAGCTTGCTTGCTGGATCGATTATACTGGGGCCAGCTCTGGTATTTAATCGCTATCAAATCCCTTGTCAAAACTGCAGCTCAGGACTCATTCTCTGTCACTTCGAAAAATGTACCAAACTAGTTTCTTCTTTGTTTTTGGCTCCGTGGAAGATTCTGTATGAATAACCATTTTTGGCCAATGGTTGCTGGATGTCCACTTAGATGTCAAACATTGTTGCTGAGTCAACGCTATAGGCTTACAGTTCAACTTGCGTGGCACGGCTTGCCCCAGGCCCATTGTCTCTTTCATAAAATGAGACAACAGTTGTTGTTTAACCAGAGAAGTTTAAGAATGAGGCCACCAGTAAGAGGCAAGCCAGGGGAGAGACGGAGAGACAAATTGAAAAGGAACAGCACACACAAGTAGAAATGATTCACGCACAGACACGGGATAGTGGCCATTCTTGGACTTTGACTGGAAAGTCAGACAGAAATTCCAAATATACGTATGCAGCAAGACTACAGTCAGACATATTAGACAGACCTTCAGAAAGATACAGCAGCAGGCAGGCAGTACTAAGACTAAAGACTCCCAGACAGAGAAATGGACCAGTTAGACATTACCCAGAAACACCTCATGGACGCCGACGTGCGGGATGTGGCCAAGCTCAACGACAACCCAAACAACCACAGAATTTTCACAGTATGAAATTATGGCACGATAAAAAAAAACATTTTGAACTGATATCAGAACTATATTTCAGTCCCGATTGCACAAAACAATGCAGGTAGCAGCTACGGACTTCGTTTCAACTACCATTTTTCTGCAATATTTACATGGGATTTCAACTTTGGGGCAGACTGTCGTTTCAACATCTATACAACATCGTTTGCTAGGTTGCTAGTTTGACATAGTGGCAGTTATCATGGGGACCTTGGCACCCCATCATGATGTACCATGCTGACAGACCAGAGGCAGAAGGACCAGTGATAGACAGACAGGTAGAGAGGCCAACAGCTGGATCTACAGTCAGTCAGACAGACACAGAGAGAGAGAGAGACGGGCAAATCAGAAAATCTGGTGTCGGGCACTCCAGTCAGTCAGTTAGACAGACAGACTGAGTGATGAGAAAGGCAGACACCAGACACACGGACATGGGAGGGGGTTTGGGGGTCTACAAGAGGCCCCCCGCTGCTCCATCTGAGACAGACGACTTAGAGGGACGGAGCTGAGCTTACACCCCCCTGCGACCGCTACTGTCTGAGACAACACGGCGGCTCAGGAGAGATTTTTGGGGGAGCATGTGGTGTTGTTCGTTCGACTGAGACCCCGTGACATCATATCCCCTTTCAACTGCCCGTCAAGTACTGCGCCGAAGCCGACTGTCTACTGTCTAAGTAATTGTTTTGCCTAACCCCAACCAAGATGTAGTCAAAGAGTTTTTCCTCCATGGTAGCGCCATACATCACCGAAAAGTATCTGATTCCTATTTCACACCGACAAAATATGCTTTGACTCGCTTCCAGTGCAATGTGTTTTATGAATAACTGACTGCATAACGGGAATGGAAATGGCTCTTGGAAAATATGTGACTGTCATGTGTTTAGCCTCCAACGAAGATGATACGAGACTTAACTGCTTTGTGACCTTTTGAATTTTTACATCTCAGGAGCGTGACTACATGTGCCTAATGTCAGTGGAAGGCCGCTGGAAAAAGGTTCTTGAAATATGAGAACAAGGCCAGTGAGCCTAAAAGAGAAGTGTATAGCGCTCTCCTTTTTCGATTTTGAGCTCATGTTCTTGTAACCAGTTCACTGACTCTTGAGCATCCAGTGAGAAAGCGATTGATGGAGAGAGAGAGAGAGAGAGAGAGAGAGAGATGAAAGAAAATATGAGTAGGGTAGAGGAGAATTGAGTCAGTAAGATAGAGATTGATGACAGATAGGAAGATGAGAAAAGGCTTACAGAGGGGGCCAGTAATCCCAAAAAACGAGGAGAGAGAGAGAGGGAGTAGGCTGAGATAAAGACAAAGAGGGAAGGAGGGAGAGAGAGAGATGTGAGGAAGAGAGATGGCGGCGGCGCTACACCAGGCTGCAGCATGACCTGCCCCAGCGTCCGCTCTCAAGGACAAAGTGTCATCTGTTAACTGTATCCATTCCCAGATGGCTTATCTCCAGTAAACTGTTGTCCAAAAAAATGATATTCATTGCTTTTCAACCCACCTTATCAGTTAAATAAACACTCCTTGGGGGATAGAAATTTCCACCTCCTGACTTTCGTCCACTTGCGCCGAGTGCTGTTTTCGATATGCTGAGGCCGGCTTTTATCAATCGCCATGTAATAAAAAATGAGCGCCTTTCTTCTCGTGATATACAGTGCTAGCTCTTGCCAATGTCTGCACCGCATGCTCTACATACAGTATAACTCATTTCCGCTTTAAAGCCGTGAAGGGAAAAAAGAAACTTTATCACTAGTTGGTGTTCAGTTTGCATACACTTAGCTAACTTTAATCGTCTCCTGATGGACTTTGGATTACACTCAAAACACCGCAATTACCAAAACATATAGGTATATTTAAACCCATAAACAACCTTTGCCTCAACAAAACACACATGAACAAAATAGACATGAACAAACCACAAAATACATGTACTGACAAACATGTTACTTGTAGACCTCCAGTCTTTTTGAGTTGGTTTCTAAATCGGGGTGAGCCATGTGATCAGACAAAAAAACTATCCATTACAGGCTTTTCATTTTCCACTTATTTTCCACTTCCGCTTATGTGTTTATCCACAGTGTTCCTGAACTGGTTAGGAACAACCAAACAACCGGTTAGGAACAAGCGACTACATTATGGATGAGATCATTTATGGCCTCTTGAAGATAAAACAAACAAACAAAAAAAAAACTTTGTGAGCAACGCCTGCACCTAAGGCACAATATTCAGCCTAAACAGCAACGTACTGGTTAGTTTTTAAAAAATTACTGCTATTTGTCTTCACAGCAATGTACTAGTTAGTTTAAAAACTCTTCACCAGATAGTTTCTACAATTATTCTTACGTTTCCCTGAAAATTATAGATGTTAGCATTGTTAGTATTCCCCTTTGAACCCAATCGGCACCATTAGCTGTAAGCTAAATAGGTTGGAAGTAAGAGGAATGCTGACAATGCTAACAAATGACGTTATACTTAAATTAAGTCCCAATACAATAACCTTTTAGCCACAATGTGACAAGTATGTGGTGAAGAAAAGTAAAACTTTGTAAATTTCAGTAAGTGTTAGCAGGTTCCTAATATGGAGGAGCCGTGCTGCTGCTGGAGTTATGGTCTTCCAGCAGGGAGGCCGGTCCACAAGAACAGTGTTTCACACTATCTCATACTAAGGACCACAAATTACACGCTTTTAGCCAGGGAGCCCCATCTGAGAATTTGTCATTTTGAGATATGACTGAATACAGAATGGTATATTAGGCTACTTTCTCAAAGTCACATGACAATTTATGAGTGACTTCTATAACCTGACTACCCCCTAATTTACAACACGCTATTTAATTGTCCTAAATGATAAATGAAATTATGGTTACATTAAACTATTCTTTATTTTCTGGCGACCCTCTGAGACACTTTCAAGGACCCAACTTTGACAATCAGAAGGAAGTACAAAAGTATACCTGTGTGTGTGTGTGTGTGTGTGTGTGCGATTGTGTGTATATCTACCTGGAAACAGTCAGAGTAAGTGTGTATGTGTGTGTGCGAGTGTCGGTGTGTGCGTCAGTAGTGTAGCGCAGGCACATATAATCAACGGCTAATAACAACACGGTGGGAGTCGCTGCCCCACCGTAAATCAATGGGCAAAATAATTGCTAATACACTGGTTATCGATTAGTGTGCCCGCCATGCACTCATTTTGTGGGGCGACCGTGGCTAAGCGCTAACGCAGTGACAAGGGTAAAGTGTTATTTCTCACAAAGGCACACAGACAGACAGCTGGGGTGGAAAAAATGACTACGGGGCCTCGGCAGTAATTCTTAATTGACACCTGTCAGAGCAATGGCAGCAGTCGCAGCTGCTGCAGGAGAACGTCTACCCAAGTCCTGTTCATCTGTCACTTTTAATACCTATTCTTCACAGCCCCTCTTTCTCTCCCTACCTTTTCTTCTTCCCCTCTCTCTCTCTCTCTCTACATCTCTCTCACCCACACCCTCTCCTAGCTGTCCTGGTTCAACCCAAATGTTCAAAGGTTGGGTTACAGAAGCAAAACAAAGACACCTTCAAGGCCCAGGAGTGTCGGGCCTACTGTGGCAACACACTCACCTCACTACTGGCTTTGGTTTTATTTACCTCAGAGAATCACTCTCAGCTCAACTGACTGAGCTCTGGACTCAAGGCCTGGCAATATGCAGGAGCGACAGAGATTTGCTAAAAAGAGAGTGCAGAGAGTCATTTAAAATACGCCGTGCCTTCTATGGCTGCCATGTATTTTCTAACTTATCTTATAGGATCGCCATGATTACCACTAAAGGCGCTGCCTCAGCGGCAATTCCTAATATATCAAGTATAGAACTGAAAAAAGCAATTTCTGAGATCACTCAAGCAAAATGCATGAACCGATATCTGAATTAGAGAGAGGAGTCCCTTTGCTTTGGACAAATTCGATCACAGCAGACAGTACTGGCTTACTCACTCGCTCCAATAACAGCATCTGTCTGGCATGCATCAGTCAACAAAGGGCCCGGTCTGATGATGGGCTTGTGAGAGAGCACACACAGATATATACATATGCATACGCACAAGCACACATATACAGACACATACGCAAACAATGATGTCATATTACGCTGAAATTAATGGTGGAAAACAGTCGCATTGCTTTGGATTGGAGGCACATGGGACACAAACGCTGTCCAAAAGCCACATCAAACCATGCAGTACATACACACTAAGATACAACATACTTGCTAACACACATTGCAAAGACAGACAAACATACACTCTCACACACACACACAGAAAACACACAGTGTAGGCTGGAACGGAGGCAGCCGAGACAAGGCTCCCCTGAGTACACACTGACCTCTGAGTGTACTCTAGACCTCCAGTCTCCCCGTCTCTAAGTCGTGACTTGCCATTTCTTTCTTTCTTCCACATTCTATTCGTCTTCCTCTGTCTTTGCCTGTGACTTAAACTGATAGAATTAGCGGGGAAATGAAATGTCAGTCCACACACACACACACACAGCGATGTGTGTGTGTCTGCATGCATGCGTGTTGAGGAGCAAATGCAGCTGGCCCATTTTGGATGTCTGATTACCCACAATGCTTTACCACAGCCACCTAGGATAGGGAGTATATTCCAAAAGCTTTATAATGTATGTTCAATCGG
The DNA here is from genome assembly GCF_048128805.1 of Centroberyx gerrardi. Classification (NCBI taxonomy): domain Eukaryota; kingdom Metazoa; phylum Chordata; class Actinopteri; order Beryciformes; family Berycidae; genus Centroberyx; species Centroberyx gerrardi. Next base: position 14,971,441 of record NC_136015.1, read on the forward strand.
GTAAAGTCGGGCGTTGAGATATATTATCACATTGCTCTAATGGCACTCAGACTGCAACACAGTTCATCTGCGCAGTTCATACACTAATATTCTAGTATTATGTGGCAAAATAAAGGAATTCGGAAAGAGGAATCCTCAAATCCTGAATGAATCCTGATTGGCAGGCATGAAGGAACATATGTACACACACTTTGTGAAAGCCATGTGTTTGTGTTGGGTTCAAGGATAAGGTAGTTTGGAGCTAGTATATATGAAGCAGTTTTATCAATAGGATTTTTTGCATCTTCCTTCAAAATGGCCACTGTCTTCCTTTGACTCTACTGGTCATTTACCATTCAATAAAAAGGAAGATTTTGCCAATACAGTAGTACAGTAAGTCTAAGCAGTTGGAGAACTGGCAACCAATACCCTAAATCCCCCTAAGTCAAGGTTGTGGATTCTTTTTTTTTCCACATTCCCACTGAACATTATGGTTTTTGTTTTCCCACTGAACATTGTGGTTTTGTTTTGCAGCTCTATTTTGATTGACTACCAAGATGTCTTTGTGAATGGAAAACACACACACACACACCCACACACAAAGAATCAGAGACAATACACATAATACATCTCCATACATGCAGGATGTATTTAAAGTGAGGATGCTATTGAGTTTTATTCCTGTGAAAATGACCTTGTTTTTTTTTTTCTTCTTCTTTTTTTTAAGCTTCCCTGTGTTGTGCTTGAGTGGAAATTCAGGTTTTCCTGCTTCCTCAGAACCTCATTAAGCCCTCGGATAGTTTTACCTCGGCCGTGCAGCGGTGAATGCCTTTACATCGTCACCCTCCTGGCGAGCCTAATTCCCGCATATTTTCAACGCGACCCTCTCTTTTCCATAAGAGCAGTCATCGATCTTCATTTGTCACTTAACCTCCACGCAGATGAGGACGGAGAGTGTAGTGTGTGTGTGTGTGTGTGTGTGTGTGTGTATGTAGGAGTGTGTGTCTTTGATTTCCTGAAGGCCTACTGGCTCTGACCCCAGATGCAAATGAAACTGCTGGTGTAGTGGAGTGTGGGATAGCAAATATATCCATTGACTCCCTGAGTCAATGTCACCTGTTAATGGTACTTTACATACACTACCTTATCCTAGGATCAGGACTGTAACATCGGTTTTACACACACTCGCATCCAAAAAGCATACATCCGAAAGCATACAACACACTGTAAAAACCTAAACATGTTCATATACACACACTCAAGCTTGCACAAACATTTTGCTCAGTGATACACACACACACACACAAACACAGATATTCTGTGTTCAAACACTCTCTGTCCTCATCTGTACTCACTCTACAGATTCACTATTGACTTCAAGAAATATCAAAACATTTTTTCACAGCACAGCCTCAACTCCTGACAAATGTCATCAAATACTTTATCATGAGCATCGCGATAAAAAAAAACATAGAACGCAAGGTTCTAATAGTCATCTTGCAACGCTCGCTTCTTAGTAGACAGGTGCCGCGAGTTACATTTCTGCAGAGAAAATACAATGGAAAGTAACAACAACAAATGGTTTTAATGCTTAGAACTACTGTATTGTCACGGTCTGTCAAACAAACCAAAACGCTGTCAGACGGAAATAAATCAGAAAGGAAATGCACAGTAAAACTTGCACATTCATTAGAAACCACAATTACATTACATATTTTGGAACACCTATTAGAAAACTAGAATCCATGCCCTAACCTGCATGCTTATTTACAGTGAGAGTTCATGTGCCAACCATAAGTTTAGATCCAAACTTGAGACTACAGCCATTCATGACCTCTTTACAAGGATGTTTGTGTCCAACGCAATCTTGGCTTCACTAGTCACGCAGGTGATTTCCGTTTGTCACATTTCACATTACAAGCGCCCACTACAATCGAGTTTCTACTGGAACAACTGGGGGTGGGGATATGGGAAGTGGCTAACACCGAGTTGATTATATCAAGGCAGCTTGCAGACTTGACACCTTGCTGAATTTGTCAGCATTAATCGGTGGGGCCCTGTCACTGATCCGTCAGCTTCCTGGATAATTAGGGACCACGGCTAACGATGCCGTCGGGAAGAAGGGAAGCTCAACTTTTTTTCCCCCCCTCAAGTCATAATTAAGAGACTCCGTTTGCATAGAGGTGGTGATGGTGGCGGTGGGTGTAAAGGGGGATCTGTTTTGGAGAAAATAAGGCAGCCGCTGATGTCAATAGAGAAGCCGTGCTCACAAGACAGTCTGTGCAGCCTGTTCAGTACGTACCACACTGTGCCTTCAATTTGGACAAATGTTGTAGAGTGCTTTAAACATGCGCTGTGCCCGTAAGATAGTTAATATAAAATCATATCACCAAAATGTAGTATTGAAGTCCTTTTCATAGGAGCACAATGGCACATATTTAAAAAATGAACAGCACCCACAGTCTCTGACCTAAATACATTTCAGTTTAGTCATGTTCAGAGTGCTAAAGCTTTTAATTAGTGGCATCTGTGTGAGTGGCCAAACCCAGCCAGTGTCCCAACTTTCAATGTCTTACCTGTGAGAAAAGACAAAAGCAAAACTGATTCTTCTCTTCGGGTATGAATGAACATATTTCCTCTTTGTAATGGCAGACTGTTTGACTTTGTCACAGCATGTCACTCGCTCTGCCTTCATGACCTGCACTGACTCCGCCGGCCTGGGAGCTGCGCTCTCTGCTGCCAGTATCCATGAGTCTCCAGCTCAGGATGAAACATTTCTGAACTCTTAAACACTGGCCAAGCAAACCAACATTTGTTAAGAGGGGATGGGAATTGAGCTGGTTTTATATCTCACTGTCTGGTTCAACATATGCACATGAGCATAAAGATGGCAGTAAACATCATTTGATGGTCCCGGTCCATCCCACAGTGCAGTGGGCACCCAGACTTTGCTCCGCCTCTTCCTCTCTGTCTGAACCAGCCACAGTGATGATGGGGATGGCTATTACAAAAAGTAATGATAAAACCAGGAGGCCACCATCTTTTGCAGCTAGTACTTTTTAACTCTTCTCCAATCAATATAACATGATGGCACATTGTAATCACAATGACATTAGTTAGTCTGAATGATTAGCTGACATATTCATTACTTTAAGTGACGCAGTTTGATCTAAGACTGAGATAATGTGGCTAGCAAATTATCTTATGGTGGAACCAATTAAAAGTGCAGCCAACCAATAGCAACAGATAGTCTAGAGCCCAGTTTACCAAATGCAAAAGTAGAGATAGAGCAATAGCATTTATTTTTTTTCACAGAAATCAAAACGTCACAAACTCTGACCTCAAACACAGAACTATAACTTATTTTTTACTCTCTTCTAATCGATAACCCACGTCTGCTAATAAAACTAATTACCGATTATCTAGCCATAAAATGTACAGTATGTGTGTATACACACTCTATATGATGCTAGGGACACAAGCAGTTTAATATCATCTAAAACCTTGTGAGAACAGTGATAGAAAGAGATGTTAAAGTGTCAAAGGTCACATAACCCCTTAACTACAGCAATTAATTAATTAGCTATGTAGCAACACTCACAACACTTTATTAACACTTACAATTATGTCAAAGGCATCACTGGGACAATAACATTAAGTCAATCTTTTTTACTGCTGCTGTCATAGTTTTAACCGAGATTGTTGAACATGAGTTTAACATTAGTTACATTTTTTTCATGTGAAATCCATGATACATAATAGAGAATCAAGACTTCCTGTCTCAATGCTGTTTGTTTTTAGCTGTCATTACATTTTTCTCCCTATCTTAATTATTGTTATTAGATATTATTTAGTTAATAACCTGAGATCCTGTGAGAAATACCTCCACAAAGCTGCACTTCAATGAAGGGAGACAAAAAAAAATGAAAATGCCGACAAATGACTGCAGCAAAAGTCACTGCTGCTCAAATTGCACTGCATTGAACTCAACTGCCAAAACTAACAGATGCAGTAATGCGGTTCCAAATGAAAGAACACTGATGTATTGTCACCGGTCATAAACTAGATAGGGTACAGAGCCATTACAGGGACTAAAATCATCACTGTGACTGATGAAACAGAGCCCATTTGAAACAGCATACAAAGAACCATTGAAACCTTTTTCTCTGAGGAGAGCGTGCAACATTTTGTTTTAGTGCAACTCCAAAGTGACAAATCTAGGTTGTGGAAATATCAAGTAATGCATTGTAAAAATAGCCTGCATTCACAGCCGTGTGCAATATTTCACACAGAAAGCAGACACAATCTAACACAGACACACACACACACGCAGAGTTGTTAAAGTTTTTTTGATTGACCATACGTCAAGCACTGGAAATAATGTAGAGACAAAGCCTGCCAAGTTGCGATTGACCATTACTGCCAGTGATGTATGTGTCTGTCACAAAAACAGACAATTAAATCAATATTCAAAAGCTGAGGCGGAATGGGGCCACTTTAAAGCTCGGTTGAATGACCAGAAGAGGCTGGATCAGAAAAACCAACACATTTTTTTTTTTGCTCTCTTTTGGGATTTCATCACCATTTGTGGTAGAAGGATCAGCCTGCACTATTCGTTTTCATGATTCCGGCTTGTTCTTCAAACACATTTCTCTCGATCCATCACTAAAGCCTCGCGTCAATTAGAAATTACAACCCCACCGAGTTCAAAGTCTTTCCGTCACAACCTTGATTAAGTCTGCTTAACCTCACATTTCCACCGCCTGCTTAACATTCTACAGCTGTTTTATTCGGCTTTGGTCATTACCGCATGAACTTCAAAGGCTATCTCCCATCATTTGGAAATGCCTGTCAATCACTCACATCTCCCAGGGACAGAAAATGAATTCAGGCAAACATATGATTCTCTCGCAGAACACTTCATGTCTGCTCAACTTGTAGAGAACATGCAGGCCCGTTTGTCGAGAGGCAACATGCTGGCCTGCTGGTGCCTAAAAAGGAAATGTTCACATAGGAGTTCTCTGATCGTTTGTATGCATTTAATTATTATTATTTTGTGACAAAGCAAAAAATTGTTCTATATGTTAAGTAGTGCAGAGTTGCTTAGTTAACTTCTAACACTGTAGGAGCGGATGGGAGGTAACAGGCTGGCATCTATGATCAGAATCGCAATGGTCAGTCTTCTTCTTCTTCTTCTTGTTAAATTCCAGTGAGTGAAACAGTGAGAAAATTAAACTATTTTGAGACCTAGAGACCCCTGGGATCCACTCAAGCCTCCCCGGGGATCAGTGGACCCCGCACATACAATTTGTAACATAAATAGTGAAAAAAATCATTATAATATTCATAGGGATTTATAGTATGTCTGTGCTGTTATTAATGAACTTATCATAATTTATTGGATTTTTTTTTCATCTGCTATGGTAGCACAATAATATTCCTATAGGGATCTAGAGTGAGTGTGTTGTACCCAATAGAGAGTTTATAGTGACCTTATCGTACTTAATGGTATTTTTATCTGCTCATGTATCACTGTAATATTCCTATAGGGTATTACATAGTGTTTATGATTTTGCTGTGGGATTTGTATCATAGGTTTACAACAGTTGTTTTTGGTAAGGGATGTGCAGAGAGGTCAGGTCAGAAGCATGAAGTGACCATTAGAGGAAGTTCACCCTGTCGTGTTTTTAGGTCTATTGCTATTGAGTGCAACTCTCTGATGTCGATACGCCCCAGTACCCCCCCCCCCCCCCCTCCCCCTCCTCCCTTGTCCCTCCCCCTTGGGTATTAATCGCAAAGTATTTATCCCGCTTGAGAACTTTTCTTTCAATTTGTCTTTTCTTTGCTCCTCGACGGGGGCAAAAAGTTATCCTTTTGAGTGAGTCCAGCTGCCGAGCGCATGCGTGTCTCTATGGTGAATGATTTACTGATGTTTATCAGGAATGAATAGATCAAAGGCAGTCGCATGACAGGCGATCAATCAAGCATCAAATCAAGGATGGCAATCCCAGAGCGGAACACAAGCTGAAAATACGCCACTTTTCTTTTTTTCTTTTCTTTTCTTTTTTTTTTCTTTACTGGCACTACACATCAAACACGTTAGCCTGTAAAAATGAGATAAGAGGCTGTATGGGTTGGTATCTTTGTTTGGAAAACTTGGATGCTGGCAATCTATTCGAGAATCAACTTTAAAGCGTTAAAACTGAAGTGCAACTGAGCGCATTAATTTCTAAGAGGCAAAATTGGCATTAAAGCATGGCTGCGTAAATGAAACTGTTTCCTATTGAACATACCAGATTCCTAGAAATACACCTAATTATCGGCTATTAATATGTTGTACAACTCAGCATATAGACCGAATTAAACTGGAATGTGATAGCCTACTCCACGCATTACTGTATGCACATAGATAGCCTACTGAATGTATAAGTACAGTGATATAAAGTGTCTATCTCGTGTTTTGCCCTGTCCGTTGTCCTTGTATTATGTTAATAGCCTATATCAGGCCCATGTACCTTGTTCCTGTGTTAAGCTGTCTGTGCACCAAGCTACATTCCTGTGTATTTACTGTGCCTGGAGAATAAAGTGGCCGTGTGTGTGTGTGTGTGTGTGTCGGGGTGTTTGGAGAGGCGAGGAGCCGCAGAGCCGGGCTTACCTACTGACCGCCGCGGTGCTTGCTGCTTTCTCCTCGGCATGCTGCTGCAAGACTTTCCGCTTGACTTTTCATGCAGAGATCAAAACACCGGACGAGCTGGAGAGGAAACCGATTCAATGGAGAAAAATCACAGCCGGTAGCGTCTCCGTAGTTCTTCAGTGGGATACAATTACAGTGGAAATGTAGATCCCCGTAGGGTAAGAAGTCTTTTTCTCTGTCGATGCAAGTGGAGGTTTATCTCTAGGCGTCTCTTGTCATTTTTGCAATCGTATGTCCGGTGACAAAAGCGATAATTTCAAAAAATCAGACTTCTAAAACAAAAGGCGTTCGTTTATTAACTTCTGCCGATTATAGAAACTCATTGCAGGCTGCGTTTGTCAAAAAACTGGCGAAAGCTCCGTGCAAATGTGAGTCTAGCAGGGAGGGATATGGACAGCTGCCAAAGCCCCTCGCCGCGTTTCCATCAAAAGAGGTTTCCACCCCTCAATCGACTATTTCAAGCCTATATTCGCGTAAAAAGTAACGAAAAGGGGGGACTCCTCTCGTGTTTTAAGGTAACTCCCTCGACGATGTATATCAGTCCAAACTGTACCGTGTAGTCTCTTCTCCGTCCAGGTGCCCGCTCCGTTTGCAAATCTCTGTTAGTCTTTGGAGGAAATAAGGGAAAGAGAAAAGAGTGACACATTAGTCGGCGATGTCAATCAGTCAAGTCTGCGCATCGCTTCGCCTCAAACACAGAAACCCCACCAGCAATTAGCTCACACCCCATCTCTCTCTCTGCAAACACCCCCGTCGTTTTTTTTAGGGATAATGCAATACTCACAAATATGCTGTCCGTCCGATTCTCACATGGACACTTGACGAATTACTCAGAAACTCATAACAAACACAGCACGCAGGCCCGCTCTATGGATCGCGGACTTGGGTTATTATTATGTTGTTCTTTTTTTTTTATTCTAAAGAGCGCAACGAGCGTCCCTCTTTTCTCCGCAGTGAAATGTGCGCACATTGGTGATGCGCGGTGCGTTCAGACAGCTCCCACTGATAGACAGACACATCCAGCTGCCTTTCCGGCCTCTCCTTTACTCCACCCCTCCACAAGCGTCACCCTGACAGTCAGAGCCCACCTGTCAATCTGCTCCTTTAATTGTTCTGGCTTTCTTTCATGCGTTTGTAACCCTGGTTATGCGGGGGGGAAGTGTGTATCCCGTTCGTGGACAAATAAGTAGTCTTTTTTTTTTGCGAAGTTACAGCAGATGGAGGTCAAAACTGGAGGGTACCTAAAAGTTGAGGTCCTTAAGGTGGGGGGGCACCAGGGGTTATTGATGGGGATGGACCGAGAGTGGGGGCGGGGGGGTCACCCAGCCAAATGAGACATAGTTTAATATTCACTGTTATTTCATTCTCAATGTGTGAATGTATGAGGATGACGATATTTATATGTTTTTTCTCTCTTTCCGCTGTTGTTGTCACATATATATACACAGCTATAGGCCTAATCATTTACTATACTGTCATATATACAAAAACAAAATTACTCTCTGATGGGGTTCTGGGACCTAATCCAGATCTATATAGGGTCATTCATATGAAAACAAAAACACTGTGTGTTAAAATAGCCTATATAACCACAAAATAACCACAAATCTGTTATGATGATATTACACGGCAAAACGAGGAAGACAAGAATTGCAAATTTAATTTACCATTGTGATACACTGCAACAAATATATATCTTCTTAACAAGTAATTTATCTAGTAGCTATAGTGAGTTTTAAAATCTTAGTTTTCTTGAAACAAGTGAAAAAGCTATAGCCTACCAGAGAGAGAGAGATAATTTCACTTTTTTCCAGTGTAAATCAAGTTGTGTCAAGCATCAGGTTCATGATACTAGTGGTGCAGATCAACTCAGGTTTTAAGTTTGCTAAAATGTTAATGTTGTCGGTGACCTCTTTTGCGGGACAAAGGAGACTGCAGATCGATTCGTTACACCTTTTTAGCATGGCTTCTAGTGAAGGGGAGGGGCTCTGAATCCACTAGTGGCTGCATTAGTAGCCTACACTCCATCCTAACTATTCCCCACCATAAAGTGTTTATAAAGGGCACACAACTAGGGTAATGTAACCACAAATGAAGACAGCATCATATATCCATTTAGTACTGGAGCACTGAGTGGGACACTTTGCTAAAGAGAACCAAAAACACTGTGAACTTTTTGCTGTAGGGTTTAGTTTGAGGTACAGATGGGTGTGGTAATTACATGCTGAACAATCAAAACATAACTTGGACGGCATGAAAACTGTTTAGGACAGACTGGACACGCTCTAATTCCGTCTGCAGCCAGCCATCGGAGTTTGGGAGATTATTCATCACCGCTGCACCGGCAAACAGCCCGGGCTACCGGGGGCTTGGACCGGCCGACTCACAAGAAATGGATTACAAACTTTCTGCAACCCGACGAGCCAATCCCGGTTTAGCGGATTCGGGTGAGTTTCTGAATTTACCGCTCGGCCAGACTCACTTTTAAAACCACCTTTACATTCTTCAGTTGTTATTAACAGATAATAAAGAACAGAGGCGACCTGCGTTGTCCTTCTCCCTACCAGATACATAATAACCACGGCAATAAAGCTACTCAGTGCGCATACAGATTTCTATGTGGTTGCGCTCGGCATTTTTTGAGCCATTCCCAGTTTCCAAAACTGATTATCTATGGGGAAAAGATATCTGAGGTCGCTTATAATGTGGTAAAAAAATACCAAGTACCGCCCCAACATCTGTCTATCTCTATCTATCAAGCTGCCCCGACTGCCCACTGATTGATGTAGCCTGCTGTGTCTACGTCACTAATATTTCCATCCCAAACTCAGCGGATGGGACAGACAGAGAGAGAGATAGAGAGAGAGAGACAGAGAGAGAGAGAGAGAGAGGAGTTTCTGTGCATTGCAGCTCACACATAATAGGGATTAGTTACAGTTCCCTTTTGTTAGAGAGCCTCATCAATATTCTACAAAATAATATTAGGCTATAAACATGTATGCCTAAATATTTAGGCTGATATTAGGTTTAGTTTCTTAAATATTTAAATCAATAGTAGCTTGTTACTTTGAACATGAAATAGACATCAACCTGAAAAACCTTAAGCTTTTGCTTTGACTTAAATTCCTCATAGTTTGTGTGTTGGCAGGCTATAGGCTCTACAATCCACACTATTAATATAATACTGGTTTCTATTGCTGAATATTGAGTCAACAGTTTGAATCAGATATATATTTTTTAAAAATCTTATAAAACCATTAGGTGTATTCACCGCATAGTGTTGTGTTTTGAAAGGTTATTATTATCGCAGTACCTAGCACATATCAACATGACATAGGTTAGCTGTAATTAAATAGTATATGCCAGTGTAAATGCAAATTGCTGCCTCACTGCTTTTGAGTAAAGTTAACATTTTCTTCTGCTCCTCTCAGTGGAACAGGAGGGCAGCACTAACCCCAAATACACCCAAATAAGATGTTAGGTTATTCACTGCATGTTTTGAGCAGCTTAACAATTTAAAAAAAAACTTGAAACTCTAAAAAATATTATAAACTATGACAATGTAAGATCTTTATTCAGGAAAATATGAGTCAAGGCAAACTAATTAAAATAGCAAAATGGACACTACAAAAGTGGTTTATTTTAATTAACTTAGCTTGTGCCAAAAATAGGATCTATATCCTAGACTATATTGACAGAGTTGTATTTTTCGGCCTGAGCTGAGGGCTTGTGCGAGACGGGGGAGTGTAAAGCATCATCTCTCGCTCTGAAGGTCGCAGGTTGTCCCTGCTGAGACAGTGGGAGCAGTTGGAGAGAAGAGGGAGCAGAGGACAGGAGGCCCAGGAGAGGAGGAGAGTGGAGGAAACACAGCAGAGAAGAAGGTACAACTGCAGGACCTGATCCCAGGCCAGCAGGGGGGGACATGCGGTTCAAGAGGCAGGGGTAGTAACCATTTCTCTGCAAGTGAAATTTTTTGTCTTGATATGTGTAGATGTGTGGTTTACTTTTTCAGAATGAGAGCGGCCTCCTTTTTTCATGTTACCACGCAGTAGTTTCCTCATATTGATGCAATTCTACCATTGTGGTTGATTTTCTTTCTTTTGCAGTAATTTGCTTGTTTGTTTGTTTCTTCTGTTTGTATCTTTCTTTTTTCTTTCTTTCTTTCTTTTCACTTTAGCCAGTATTTGTAAAAAGTTGTGAAATTATAAGCCTTGCTTGTCACATCACATAACAAAACACAAACTCAAAACTAATGTCATTTGAGCCAAACTGTCCAAATAGCTTGTTAACTTTTAACTAGGTTGGATTTAATTTGTATGTCAAACACATGCACACACACACTGTCTCTCTCTCTCTCATGCATACACACACACACACACACACACACACACACACACACACACACACCGTTGATTGTTCCTGGGCTTTTTGGCAAACAAGTTTTCTCAATGCTAAGCACTTCCCGCCTATATGTTATATACCATCAGATAATGTGATAAACTGCTAATCTGCAAAATTGTTCTCTCATATACTGGTAACGCCACCACTGCCAGTGAAGAAAGAGGTCGCAAATGCCGACATTTTATCAGTCTGTGATTTAGAGCCTGCATGTTATGACATGAGCAGAGCGGTGGATTGTATCATTAGTTACTAACAGCACATTCACAAGGAGGACACAAGACCGTATCTCACTCTGTGATACTCTCCTTATTCCCGTGAATTTCCAGGGACTTGCACCGCTGTTCTCTGAAAGTGTCACACAACAATATCACTGCACCGGTGACAAGGTTTTAGATGAAACCTACAGACTGGGGATTTGTAGTCCCTCACTCCGAGCCTTTGAACGTGAATATTCCTTTTTTTGTTTGTTGATTTTTTTTTTGTACAGCCAGTCACATGTGATCAGGACACTATGATCCAAATTGCTGGCAAGCTACGCTATCCGTGACGCCATCACCCATGTCCATGTGCATGTATGGCAAAAGACGAACACTCACAAACAGTCCCCCCTCCCCCCCCCCCCCCGTGTATATGAAGCACCTCGTCCCCATAATGTGCCACAGTGACAGCGTGATGAAATGTCATCCTGGTTTTCTGTCACTGTGTTCCCTCTCTTCCAAGTGAAGACGCTCCCTCAGAGCATGTGAGAATATCCATGTAGTCTTCATGTATATTTGCATACATTATTCTCTACTTTCCTTTATCTATCTCTCTTTTTTCTAGGTCGGCTGACGTGACCACCTAAAGAGAAGCCATTTTGTAAGACGTACTGGATCATGCAGCACAGCAATCATGTCCAAGGGGGTTTTTGTCAAAGCAGGTGAGGGACCGTGTTAGAAAAAGTTGCAACTCCCAAACTCATATGAGCAAATCATAACAAACATATTTATGAAAATCTTCATTTTTGCATGGAAATAACATTGAATACATGTCTCTTTTTTTGTGTGACTCCCATATAGGAATAAAAGGCAATAACAGGAATGATATATTCATCAAAAAACACATATCATACATCGCATGTCACACTGGCTTAAATTTACTTAGCGCACATAAAGCTGATTTCATTTAATTCATTTCATTTTAAGAAAAGTAATGTACTAAGTTTACTGATGTATGAATAACATTATTATGTACATTTGATATGTCATGTAATGCATTATGTTGGCTACTATGTTTGTAAATTGCATTACTCATTTCAGCCATTTTTCTTATGAGCTTCCTAATGCATTACAATTGCTACTGAGCTATATTATTTATTTGGACTTTTTACGATATGCCAAATAACAATGGGAACATTTATTTGTAAAATCTAATGTACAGATTATTTGATAAATAAAACCAAAGCCATGACTTGAGGTTTGTGACTGCTGTGTTCACCTATTACTGACATCTTTACATAAGTCACAGTACAGCGGGTCAAACACAAAACATGCTACACCACAAAAAAGATTCTTCTTTTTCTTCCTCTTCTTCTTCATCTTTTTCTATACCTCCTTCTTCACTACTACTTCTATCCTCCTCCTCCTCCTTGTCATCACATTCTTGTAAAAGAACTGTTTCAGCAACACAATGCTATAAAATTTGTGTAACAACTATGCAACGTAGTATAATTTAATTAATTAACCAGCTTTGATATTGGTAAATAACAACTATTGAACAGTCAGGGTTCTGTGGTGTTTAGCATTTGTTTTTGCCGCTGTATGCGATATGCTTTTCTTCATATTTTTGCTTGTACAGATATGAAGCCACAGCAGCGCACCTCTAAACTTATTCTTGCTGGACAGAAATAGAGTATAGTCTTTTCCCTTAGTGTCATTCAAATAAGTTAACATTTGGAATGATAAAGGCTTTCAGCTTACGATAATGCTACTTTTCATAATCTTTAGTAATCTTCAATCAATGATGGGTCCTATCAGATTCCAGACACTCATTGACAGCCTGAATATAAGAATATATAATAAAAATTAATAAAGAGGAGGCTCTTACTTTGACATGAGCTATATCTCCACATCCATCAGATAAGACTGCATAATTAAAATGCCAACTATAAGTATGGAGAAAAAGGGGTTTGGATATTTTATAGAGATTTACTTTTCCATGACTTGTTTAATGTGTAGACTTAAAACGATATGTTGCTGTAATTTTGACAACGCAATTAAAGGTTTGTAATCCCCACCTGAGCTGTTTGATTTTGTCAGTTTGGACGGAGAATGTGATGAAATGCTGTAAAGGACACTGTGCAGTGATGACAGATGCAAGTTTATTAAAGGATTCGAGTCTCCGAGGGATTCGAGGCTTCATTATATAGCGACGAGAAAGCTCAAAACTAAAGGGAGAGGAAGTAACTTCAGCTTGTTTACACAAACTATATAATAATTGTTCAGCAGAAAATGGCATTAGAAAGCACTGTGCTGAAATAGCAGCGCTTTCCCCATTTTTCCTGACACTGTAGGTGGAAGTAATTGTCAATATGGCATTTTATTTGTTTTTGTTTTGTTTTTTTAAGACGAGTTAAATTACACACATGCACACACATAACTTTGCCTGCCTGGTAACACAAGTGGAGAGAAGCAGAGATTTCCTGGGTCTCGGAACAACCTTGCTAAAACCTTTACTAGCTCGGCTGAATAAAGTGACATATTTCACGTTTCAAAATACCAGCCTTCTGACATGCACACTCCTTCCCTCTCCTCCTCCCTTGCCTTTTGTTTTCTTTGACACGTGCACTCCAATTAGCATTTTTCAGCCATTAAGGAGGAAAGGGAAGCAGCCAAATGTTTGTCTCACCCAGCTCTTTTCCACCGCACTTTTTGAGCCCTGTGAAATAACAAAACATTCAGACAGAGCAGCCTCAATATTATCCTAAATGTTAACATTATCCTCTGCACATTATGTTCAAAAACAATTACCGATTGCCTCGTCTGGGAAATTGATGTGACAGTAAGACCACTTGCAATTATGAGTGGAGTTTTCTTGCCGTTGTATATTTATAGCAATTAAAATATTTTTTTTTTACATGAAGACACATGCAATGAGGATTAATTCCTTCTCCAGTGATTTGACGTCCCCTAGCACCAAAATCAACACCAATGTAATGTGTTAAACATTTTAATTTCCTAAATAATTCCATTCCCTTGATAGTAGAGCAGGGGAATACAGTATGTTTACATGCACAGCAACAACAAGGATGGCTTCTCAACATTATATTATATTATATCTCCGCCGCTCCTCAGTACCTTTTGCAATCATAAATGAGATTAGAGAAAGGTTGTTATGTGGTGTTGAAAAAGGTAGAGAATGTGTCTCTTGGGCTTTACACACAAGAAAAACTGTACTTAAGCTTCAGTTACACAGTACAGTAAGTGAGAGTACAGTTAGCGGTCGAGTTTGGTCATCGATCCATTTTAATGTCAAATTAGTACAACTTAATCTTGAGCTTTATTCCTAAATTTCAGTCTGTGACTCAAATGACATCGATCCCTTGCTGCAGGGTTTGGCTGCAAAATCTGTCATTGCTGCTGGTGTAATGCACATAAAGGGAGAAAATGCCTTTAAAAAAGGTGCTTTCCTGACATTACAATGACTTGTGTGCACAGTGTTGGTCGATCCATGTAGTTTGAGGCATATATTTATGAATAGGAACCTTTAATTAGGGCTTGTGTTTCCTCCCTAGTCACATTGAGGGATGGTCCTCGCCGACATTCATTAATGATAATCACCAAGAGCGATGGCATAGCTACAGGCCAAGTCTCCGGGGACCCGACACTTGAAAAGAAGCATTAAATTACACAGAGGGATTCTTTAATTGCAAAAAGGAAAATATATAGCCATCACTGTTAAATATGATCTTTTGTAAGCCTTTACTGGTTCGAGGATTTGTCTAAGGTTTTCTTATCTTCAAATTCTTTCCAATTAATCTAGAATCACGTTTCTATGATACTAAACCACAGAACCTTTTCCTAACCGCAAATTTTTGCCTCAGTCAGTTTACTTCATAACATACTGAGCAAAAAATGTGAATATATGAGAAATGCATTTCATAAATTGCACACAATTTATTGTAAATTCCTTCTTGACACAAAAAATCAAAAGCAATTGAACTGTATGTTAGACTGACTGCACACGGCTGTTGGAATGCAAGAACATGAACATTCATACTTTCAAAAAGTTCTTCATGAACCTGTGTGCACGCACACATGCACACGCACATGAATACACACATTCATGCACATACACACCCAAACTCCTGACCTAATTGCTCAATCTCACTCAACTAATTAATCACAGCTGACTTAACGTGGTGACAAGGTTAGGTGGGTGACATTCTCCAAAAAATCTTTAGCAAAGTCTTTCTGCCTCCTTTCAGTTCTTTCTTTCCCCCTTTCCTTTCGTTCTTTCTTGCTTTCTTTCCTTCTTGCTTTCTTTCTTTCCTTCTTTCTCCCTCCTCTACTATCTCCTTTCTATCAGGTTGTGTCTAGGTAGAATCCGAATGGAGAACATAACTTGGCCCACATCTATTTTTACCTGTTATTGGGGGAGCTTCACAGAGGTGAGAGTGGGCATGCTGGGAGAGAAGGAGGGTTAGGGGCGGGGTCACAATGCTCCATTAATCAAAAAGAATGACACTCATGTCGTCCCTGACAACCATCCTGCCACCCGTACGTCTGTTCCCCTCCTCCTCCATCCCACTCAAACAGGACAACTTTAGTGATGGGGAGGGTGAGGGGAGACAGAAGGGGGGAAGGGGGGGCAAGCGAACTTTATTAATCAAGCATCTCAGATTAATTGTTATGAAGTGTCACCCATAAATTCTCCATTTGGATTTAATAATCTTGGAGGTAGACTTAACAATCTCTGTCGTGATTTGAGTTTTATTGAAGAGGCTGCAGAGGGAGAGAGAGAGGGAGAGAGAGAGAGAGAGAGAGAGAGAGATGCAGTGACACAAATAGCTTCTCAGCGGACAGTCCCTCTCCGCATGACAGTTATGAAATACAATTATCAGCGAGATCTGCTTAAGAATTCATCAACTGCGCCCCTGCCTTCCAAGGAGAGAAGGGAAAAAAAAATTCCTACATACAAAGCAAGTCTTAACTGATAAGACTCCTCTACCCCCACAGCCCTTAAACTATCATTTCAATTTTTCTCTGTCTCAGACATGTTAAGTCACTGTATAGGTATCGTATGCATATTGCTTTGAAAGGACTCTGTGCATTATATTAAAGCATGAATCATTAGGTAATCAGGGAATATGGTAAATGACACACCACATGCAAATCGCCGGGATAGTGAGTAGTTTGTTTGAAATGCATAGCCGTTGGTTTGCATCAGGGTCAATAATAGTATTTAATCTCCCCATGCTGTGAAAATATACTGTCACAGAATTGTACGACACCCTGTCAGGTCTCAAAAGTAACAGAATCATAAAACGCAAATGATTTCAATCAATTGTCGTCTAATTGCAGTCATATCTTTTGAAATGAACGAAGAACAGCCACTATGTAGGTTGACAGTATGCATAAAATTACCATAGCTTTGCATATTGCAATGACATTAATGCTTTTTTATTCTAGGCTTGGGTTTTCCTGTTTTTGTGCGCTATATAGGGCATTGTCTCAAAGTCTGGTTTATCACAAAGCAAACTAATAGGTTTATAAGTTGTGAAGTTGCATAAGACAGTGGTTATAGTAACGGTTCGACTCAACTATCATTAAGACACTTTCACAAAATGGAGCTAATTTTTACATCAGAAAGCTTCAGGTCTTGTATCCTTAAGGACAATATCTTGTCTGATCCAGGAAAGCTATTTCCTAAGGAAACCAAGTAATCTGTCTGGCGTGGGCGGGTTGACAAGGGACGGATCTGAGGGATATAAAAAGAATCTGTCTTGGTTCAGAATGATAATGGCAAGTCTTTACGTGACAATTTTTTGGAAAGTGCTTGAGAAGCTCGCTAAACACGTGCCTTTAACAACATGTTCTCCCCAGCGAGATATCATCCTGATCAATGGCACGCTGCTCTGTGAAAAATTACGATTGCTGGCACCCTGGTAAATGTTTTAGCTATCAACATTGCTTCATCCCCCATCACCCAACACCATGGCCAGTCATTCATTGACAATACATCATGGCCTTAGCTTGGTTAAATCCAAGGCCGTCTTAACCCATCGCTATTCGCACCTGTCTTGTGACTCCTGAACGATTCATTCACTTTGAACTGATCTTTTTTAGTGAATTGTCAGTATGAACTCAATGAGATGGTTGGAGAATTTTGAATGATGTCATGGGACTTGACCACAGTCAACCATTGCTTAAACTTGGACAATCATATCAAACCAACTACGCTTACGACTCTCGCTCATTAGTTACTACAATTCTGCCCTTTCCCACCCGCTCGTCACGCAACTTAATGAAATTTGAAGATGAAGATGCGTTCTTTCGATGGAATACAAGAAAAGAGGCAACTCCTAATAGTCAAACTTGCCATTCCCCGGCTCTGTGCCCCGCCGCCCCCTCCGTTCATTGCGTCTGCCCCAGTGGTCAAGGACACCCATATCAGTGGACGTCAGGGTGGGCCCCATCCATCAGGAGGGTATGGGTAATGGAATCAACCGGTGACAATGATCATCAGCACTGCAAACAATGGCCCATAAACATCCCCTGACAAGTGGTCAAATGCGAGAAAGGCGAGGGTGGGGGTTGGGTGGGGGTTTGAGGGATTGTATGTGTGTGTGTGTGTGTGTGTGTGTGTGTGTGTTTGTGTGTGTGCGTGCATGTCCACATGTGTGAGTCAGTGAGACGGAGAGAGGGCTATAACGCGAGGTGAAACAGCGCTGCAGAGAAATGGTGAGGAAGATATCTCCCTGGGGAATGATGCAGCGGGCCAACACGCTACCTCTGAAAACAAATGTCCCCTGTGGGCCGGGGTTCAAACATGCCTCAGCTCATTTCAAGACTTCCCTTCCTCTGCTCCCTCTATCCTCCCTCTCCTCTTCCCTTTAAGATGAGTTTTTATCTATTATCTTTATTTGATAGCATACAGTAAAGAGTGCCAGGAATGATTGGAGAGAGAGAGAGAGAGAGTGATTTGAACCCATAAAGAAGATGGTGTACACCTTACCCTGCTTAGCACCCACCAGCATAACTGTTAATGTTAAACATTTTTAATTAACATTTTCATTCAAATTAGCTTAAAAAACTGTAAAAAAACACAAAATAACTACTTGCCCTAAGCCAATAGTCCTACAACTACTACTAAAAAACTTGCTACTTTCCAAAATAGTCTGACTAAAATGTGGCCGATCATTGTTTTCCTATTTCTCCCTCACACACTGCTGAATGAAACCCAATTAGAGAGAAGTTGAGGATTTCAAAGAAAGCAGGAAGTTGATTTTTTTTTTTGTTATGTTTCCATCGCAAGGGGCAGGGTTGCTGTTGTCAAGTTGTGTTTCGTTCCATTTTTTTTGTCAGCTGAATTCTCCCTGCACCAAACACACACACACACACACACACACACACACACACACACGCACACATCAGTTTAATTAGCCACCATTTGTCTCAGCTTTCCCTCCTTCCCTCTGTTTATCCAAACGTCAGGAATGACACTGGCCAATTAGCGCAATGAAATAGTTCAGCCCTCTCTAACACTCGGCACAGTACAAACCAAGTGGGATATTTGCTCGGAGCTCAAGAACTGTGGTATGTTTCATGCATGTGTGTGTGTGTGTTGAGAGGGGGGAGGGGGGAGGGGGTGCAAATAAAAGAAAACAGTGGATGAGAAACCACAGTGGGTGTTGTTTGGCAAGGATCTTTTGTTACTTTTTCTAGTATTAGGTCAATATTATTTGTAAAACTTTACTTCAGGCCTGTCAAACATGGTCATTGACGCGAGACCGTTGTGCCGATCTGATAGATGGAATCATTATTTTATGTTTTGTCATTAGTTGCAGACTAAATTGACCCTGGGAGTGGCTCGTTCCGCGCGAAGCCAGAAATCCAGGGCAGCAACTCAATAATGGGTGCCGCAGTGAATTACTAATTGTCTTCAGGATTCAAATTAATAAGTGGCAGAGCTTTGGCTGAAGTGAACATCTAAGTCGTCTTTGTCGTTTGCTGGTATCTTCAGAAAAAATGCAAAAGGCAGCTGAGACGATATCATTAACAGCCTCCAAATTGAAACAGTCATCAAGAGTGTCTTTAAACGTCTTCGGAAGCTTTTTGTTGAGTGCAAATGACATCTCCCTCATTTTGCTGGTGGCTACATGACTGATGTGTTGAATAAGACATTCCGTTTTGACGCTTTTGAAGACTCTGGGTTTGAAGTATATGATTCTGAAGTGCCAGCATATGCTTAGTGAGATAAGTAATTTGACACACAGACATCACAGCGTGCAAATCTTTCGTCTGGCTGCCTTGAGTGTCCACGTCGGGCGCTTTCTCAAGAACACTTTACAACTGTCACAACTGACTGTCAATGTAAAATTGATACACGCAAACAAGCTCACTTTGAACACAAATTAGACAGCTGTCATATCAGAAAAATATATATTCATCTTGACAAAAAAAATACCATTAATTTGATCTAGAGGATTTTCTTTTTTTTTTTCCTAAATTGCTATTAAGGAACTAAAGAATTCTCCTTGTAGCGTCATGTTGTTCATTAGAGTAATTAAATTAACTAATTCATCCTTAATTTTCATTCTATGGAATACATGGGACTGAAGCGAGGTTTAAAGCGAGAATCTGAATTGACGGTCGGTCAGTGAAGGCAGCGCAGCAATAACACAGTCATTCAAATGACAGCAAAACTGCTTTCCCCCTTCACTTTGCTGTTATTTCTCACTAACACACATTTGACTGAGCTATACCTAACATAGACAGAAACAAAGAGGCTCTTTCTCAGGGTAACACACATTAAAAGAATACTACCGCATATACACACACACACACACACACACACACATATATATATCTATATTTATATATGTTTACACATGCATGCACACTCACACACACACCAGCCGGAGGGTCAGAGCTGCAAACGAAGTCGCTGACATTGTGGCACTTCTTTGGCAGCGCTGTGCAGGTGTCGTCTGCGCACAGGCTTCTGAATAAATGGATCTGAAATGATTTACCTAGGGTATCTGCCACCTGAGCACAGACACATACAGTGCCCCCGCCCCTCCTCCCCCCATCCACACCCACCCCACGACTACCCCCACCACTCCAAAACACACACATATACACACACACACAACCTTCTTGCTCTTCCTCTCCCTCTCTGTTCCTCTCTCCGTTGTATACCTAGAGATGCTGATGCAGACACACCAACGAAAAGAGAGAGAGAAATCTGGCGGCACAGCATCCTATTGTGTTGTCCTGAGTCACTTTGTCTGACAAATAATGGCAATTGAGCTTTATTTTTACAGTTATAACCAGCGATTTTGCAGTATTTCTGCCATACAATGTTTCTGTACAGTGTGTAACCGAGGTGAGAGCTTCATCCTATGGTTTGGACTCTCATTTTGTGATCTAAGACTATTAAAGCCCTTTGTTTTCAGACACAATGGCAAATATGACTGAGGATAGCCATTTCCCTGATGGTGTCTTACCCAGCGATGTCTGCAACATTATCAGTTGGAATATCCACCATCTCATGCTAACAACAAGAGACACCTCTACAGCAGCAGC
This sequence comes from Centroberyx gerrardi, assembly GCF_048128805.1. Lineage (NCBI taxonomy): Eukaryota > Metazoa > Chordata > Actinopteri > Beryciformes > Berycidae > Centroberyx > Centroberyx gerrardi. The sequence goes on from NC_136015.1 coordinate 14,992,303, forward strand.
AGCACACAGGACTGTTGGCTCAGGGCAAGACATCAGAATCACAGTGGCTCTTGTCACCTAAGGCACTTGCAGTCGTCCTGGAAAAGAGTATATCTCTGGATGCCTCTTTTGTTATTTCTATATTTTTGGTTATATAAATGCAGAGTGTGTGAGCTGATACACTGTGTGAACATACTGTGTGTTTGTACATAACTGTTAACTGCACTCAGGCATTAATATAAACTACATGGTAAGCTTTGACTTGGCTGTTTTTTGTTTTTGAAGTTTCATTCTAAAATGAAATGACCATCATTTCAGAAAAGTGGCAACGCTTTTACAAAATAAGTGCTGGCATGGACGTAAAATGGGCTGCTGAATGCTAAAAAAGGGAAGTGACCTCTGCACAGCTTGGGCTTCTTCTAGGTGCTGGAAAAACACAGGAGAAGCATAGTTGAATCCACAGGAGACCAGGTTTGCCGCACACTAAAAACTCATAGACCGATTTGTCTTAGCCCATTTGTTATATAATCACTTCGAGGAGTAAAAACAATGGAGCGAACAACACATTTCACATCCCTCCTACGGGAGATGAGATCATCTGAACCACGTTTCTGTTACAAAAGGAGTAAAAATATTGGGGACCTTGTCACCTCTTCCATGTATACTGAACCTACCAGGGATACTAACAAACAGTAAATCTGAGACTCGAGAATTTGAAACACGGATTACGCAATAGCCCGACGCTATAAAGAGAAAAAACATGGATCAGTCACTTCTCTTAAATTTATTGTATACTGTATACTGTTGTATAGTCACATGACTATCAAAGGTAACTTCCTATATATCCCACCTGTGCTTAATGATGAGATTAATAGACAAACCTGATGAAGCAGGGATGTGAAACTTGCTGAAATGATTATATAATAAACAAGCTAAGACAAATCGATCTATGAGTTTTTAGTGTGCCTTCCTAATCTCCTATGGACACTGCTGAATGCTATTTAAGTTATTGAATGTAGGACCTCTTATTAAACAGTTAAATATTTAGAGGATTTATAGTCTATATTCTGATGGATGGATAGAGAGCTCTTTGAAGTGAAACTGTTCATTTCAAGGCTTAGTTTCCAAACGGCCTCCATTCCAAAACAAATTTCTGAAGTCCACTAAAAAAAGACTTGCATGTATTTTTAAAACAGTACAGCCTTTCATCTAAATATTCTTCTGGAAAGATAGCTGTCGTTCGAATATAGCCATTGTTATATTGTATCAATGCATAATGAATCTGTAACGTCTTAAAACAATTACCATACCTGCGTCGAAAATTCAGCAAATTCTTCAATGTGCCTTTCGTTTCAGTGAGCTATGAGGGACAATCTCGACAAAAATTGAGAGAGGGCGACGTTTTAACCGCAACACCTCCAGGTGCACGAAGGGTTAACAGTTTGACCGTCCAGCTCTGATGGGAGACACGTCCCCAGCAGATGGGCAAAAAGTTGACACTGACGCAAAGGAGAAAAACAACAAAGTCAAGAGGTGAAAAACAGAGGCATCAGAGAAATACATCATCATCCCACCTCTCTGACACTCTGTAGGGCTTGACCTTACCAGGCTGCTGGGTTGTCAGAGTGGCCTAATCAAGTAGTAGGCAGGGCTGCCAGACCTGCCCTGGCCCAGGAACAAGCACAGCCTTGACTTCATCAGTCCAGGTGATACGTGTGCATATAGAGTGCGCTTTTTGTTGGGTTTTAAATGTGGCCATTTCACCTTTCTTCCGTATTCAATTTAAGCTTTACACAGACAGCACAATGAAGATATAGGTCAGATGGGAAAGAGAAGTGTGGGAAAAATCTTATCTTTTTATACAAATATACCAACTGGGTGAGGTAAATTCACTTGTTTTGGTGAGATTCAACACACTGCTGGGTTAGTTAAACTTAGTTAAACTGCATTAAAACAAGCAAAATCATCTCAAGCTATTGGATTTTTTTTATATATATATAAAAAAAAACATTGATGAAACTAACTGTTCTGTTATGGAGTAAGACAGACTTGCAGACTGACTACTACCAGGCTGACTGGAATGGCTTCTACCTAAGATAATGAGTCACATCTCTTACCAGCTGTACTATAGCTGGATTAGATTTATACTCTATAATATGGGCTGGACTGAAAAAGCAGCATATGTAGGTTTATAGGAGGAATCAAAGGAGCTTTTACTACAAAAATGTCAGTAGAGAAGAGGGACTACTGCACACTCACAAGGAACTCTGAAAGGTGCTGGAGGCAAAAAAAAAATCATTATTTGTGAGTGTAGCTACTACAAAAATGTCAACGATTTCTGTATACAGGTATCCCATAATCCCAATGTATGTATTGCACCAATGTCTCAGAATTAGGGAACAGAGGTACTTTCCTTGCACAGTGTCCCACTCACACAATGCAGAGACTCCACACTATTCACTGTAATATAATTAGAGAAAGACCTTGATAAGGACAATGATCTTTATACACGGACCACTTCTGAATTTCTTTCATACTTTTAATATCAATGCTACCTGCAGAGTCCAATTCAAAGGTGGTGTCTGTGGTGGGTGTGAAATATCATTAGAGCAGTATTAAAAAATATTATTGACCTTCCATGGCTGTGTGAGTGGACATCAAACCCAAATTTTTAAAATCTCTCCCATGTAGAATGTTATTAACATATGCCAGTCTTAATAAATTTTCTCAGTCACGTTATAAAAAAAAATTTAAGCTCAACTCTATAATTTTATGAGCCTGTAAAGGTGAAGGCCATGCATATTAAGTTTTTCATGCACCGTGAACTTTTGAGGCATGCTACAATAGGTTACGTAATTAATTTCTACAGGGAACCTTGAGCCATATATTTCTAGCATTTTCCTCATTCTTAAAGGGTGATGGCTACTTTGTCTGGGAGAATGTAAAAATGTGGAAAACTCCATTATCATCTTGCAACGAGGTTCAAGGTTCAACTTTATTGACCCCAAAGTGGACAATTACATCGGAAACAAAGGTAAAGTGCGAGATATAAGAAATATAAAACTGTCTCCGACTTAAAACCATCAAAATTCTTAATAAAACACTGAGTGCAAGAATGTAATGCATCGTCATCGGTGAGAGAAGCACCCACCTAAAGATTAACGTTACAGCATTAATGTAAAGCAACTTCATTTGATTTCATTCATGTTCATTTTGAAATCAAAACAGAATCCAAAATTCACGATTCAGCGGGTGCAAAATTGTCAAACGCAGATCAAAGGATGCACATACTGTCATATCCCATTATCTGACTTCTAAGAGTTTAAAGGCAGCAGGTCAACACGTACATTATGATATGGACTAATATGTAGTAATAGTCAGTGGTGGTATACAGTGCAACAGTATTAGTTGTGGCTCCTCCTTTTCTGTTATCAACAGTTAAGTATTGACAGAAGACTAAAGAGGGCACTGGGTTGGTCCTGAGAAATACAGTATTCATCAATTCAAGTGGTTATAATGTTCAAAATAAAGGACAGAGTAAAAGACAGTTCAAGGCTTACAGTAGACAGTAGACTATACACATCAGTTATACACATCACTCTATATATTCAATATCTATGCACATAAGATGCATAACAGACAGTCAGATTACATTTGGACAAAGTATTTCAGATGAATGATGTCTTTTTTGATAAAATCACAAATGTTTTGAAATACAAACATAACGGAGTTCATAGAGAAGCTGGCTATTTGCTGAAGACACTTGTGGCATTGTGGTTGTTTGTTGAATGTAATCATTTTGTTAACTGAGGGAGTCATTTCTAAACCTGCATGACATCCTCTTTGCGCATTAAGAATGTGAAATCATTTTGCTCCATTTCTTGTGATAATTGGTTTCCGGTGCACTTTTTTTTTTTTTTATAGCTTACCTCCCCTGCTTCCTGCATCTTTTTCTCACTCAGCTTCTCACACTTAGAATGGCAACTTTCAGTCTCCAGGTGCTTTTTCACATAGCTATTCACATGGCTAACAAGGTGATTATTACAAAATGATAATGTCTGCCTTTATCAATTCAGCGGCACTAACATACAATACACATGCATCACCCTTAGCATGATTTAGCCTAGTAAGTCACTGTGATGAAACTTTTTTAATAGTATGTGGAGTCCGGAAATCCAGTTCAGTTATTTTTGCTCGTAATCATTTTGGGTAATTTTTAAAGCTGACAACACTGACAAATATATTTCTCTGCTTGCAATATTGTCCTTACAGTTCCCCCTTGCTAGGTTTAATTTAAATGATTTGTCTTCCCATAATTTTATTTTCATGTCAGTTGCTCAACATGCCATTTGGTGTATGTTTTCATTGAAAGTGCCTTACAGTGCCATAAGTGTGTACATTTTAAGCATGGGCAGACCTAGCAGGAATCAAACCCTGGCATTTATAGTACCAGACTCTACACTCCCATTGAGCTACACAGGAGCACTTTTCCATCTGCAAAACACCCTTAGTGATGTGTTTTGTTGAAGGTGTACGTGCGTACAAATAGAGCTGAGGCTTTGTTCTCTCTAACCAGTGATATCCCGTTGTGACTTTCATTTGACTCACAGTGTGTAATACTTGTTAATTTGATAAGCTCTCTCTCTCTCTCACACACACACACACACACACAAACATTTCCTATTTTATACTGCAGCGACCAGTGTATAGCTGAGGCCCGCCTTAACTATTCCACCCCACGTCATTATAAAAGTCTTTGAAGTTTTCCTCCAGATGCTTTACCAGCCCTCCCACTGATATGGGTGTTTCGGGCCTCTAAGTTTAGGTCTACTTTTTTGATCATGCAAAATAAAATGTCTCACTAATCATTTGTGCTCATCTATAAGTGAACATAGATGCAGAGTTGCCTTAAAATCCCCCTCTTATGATCCCTCTTTAAAAATCAAACCGACAGTAAACATGTTGCCCGTCACAAATGTTGCATTGCGCCCTTTGGGCCAATCAATGGCAGGAATTTAAATTTCAATTAGGAGGGATAAGTCTTAATTTCTGGAGAATCTAATGGGCGGAACATAGGTCTTAGGCATTAATATACTAAGACACAGGTCTTAGTGAAACTTACAGTATTTCACATTATGAGGTGGAAGTAAGTACGTATAAGTAAGAGTTTTTCCCAATAGGTGGAATTGTGTAATGGCAGTGGCAAGACATTCATCCAAATGTTGTCAAAATTGGGCCAGTAGTTCATTAGATATCACATGTGACTAACAGACGGATGGACACAGATCACAGTCATGGTCACGATCACAGGCAAAAACTTGTGTGTGATAATGAATATGTTTGATACTGTTTCGAACTGAGAAGAAAACCCACATCTATTTCTCTGACATCCAATGATTGTGTTCTGGTGCACCCACAGGGAGTTTGTACTACTTCAATTAGTATAAGCTTGAAGAGCCTGAAAAATTGGGGTGCTTGGCCTCCTCCTCCTCCTGCTGGCTTGACATCATCTTGTATCCCACAGTGCAAAGCTTTCAAATGTCTATATCCACTCTTAGCAGTTCTAAACTACTGATAGCACTGGATGCATGTTGCACTGTGAGATGGGCCGCGGTGACTGAATAACGTCAACACAAGAGGCCACCGTCTCTGTGTACTTGACCCCTTCCAAACTAGCACCGGCCTACACCAATATTGCTTGTTGTTGCCACTCAACGCATGACAGCCGAATGGACATGGAGGGAAAGTTTGGTTCTGTTCCTGCTTCTTCCTTATCTGCCTCTTACAACAAAAACAAGCAAATCCAATGCACTCGGGGGGAAAACGACACGCAACAATAGCATCCACCAATAGCACTGTCAAACAACGCATCTCTCTCGGATGTTAAAAGCTTTAAGAGCTGAGGCCTCCGTGACATCCATAGCCTCTGGATGTCAAAGATGGTTGAAGACTTGAGAGCAGGCCTCTGTTTTAAAAATACTGTGTGTGGGTGTGTGTGTGTGCACGTCTCGGAGCAGCAAAAGTGACATTTGAGGGGCACTTTACAGAAGCCAGCGGTTGCTAGGGATCTTCTGTATCACCTAAAGAGCCTTTGTCAGTCATTGGAAAGCTGTCACCTTTCGGGGGGCCGATACGGTAGGGGGAGCCGGCTGACAGGTAGGAATTAATGAGAGGTGTATGACAGCAGACCCCGGTGCTCTTGTGTGTGTGTGTGTGTGTGTGTGTGTGTGTGTGTGTTGTGTATATGTGTCCACGTGTGTGTGTGTGTGTGTGTGTGTGTGTGTGAGAGAGTCCACGTGTGTGAGTGAGGCCCTTTGTCTCAAGAGGATGAACCACCTTCTGAGATACGGTGTCATTCTGATGCAGGGAGGAGAGGAAGAAAGATGAGAGAGAGAGAGAGAGAGAGAGAGAGAGAGAGAGAAAATGAATGTTTGGAACAGGAAGGCGAGGTTTAGATTAGGTTTACATTCAGCTGCCAATGCATACCGACTTTCAGAGGATTTCATAGTATTATTTCGTTATTTTCATGTGAGTGGGTGATTTGTTTGGCATAACAACACACTCAATGAGTGAGTGTTTGTGAGGGCTGGGGAAATAATTTTTAGAGGGGACTCTATTTGAAATAAACACATGCTCACAAGCTCCTAACAGGACAAGAAGCAAACGCAAAACATGTTCTCACCTCTGCCTCCTCTGCCACTCCGGCTACAGTACATAAGACCATAAGTGCAAATCTTCACAGAACTGAATGAGCTCTTCAAACATGGTGCCAAATTACATTCTCCTTTAGTAACATGTGTGTGTGTGTGTGTGTGTGTGTCCGTCTGTGTGTGTGTGTGTTGATGTAATAATCTGTGTTCCCTTCCACATTACACAGTTCTCCATCGCAGTAAATGAGTTCTGTCAATGTTTCTGCATCTCAATTACACAACGGAGATAATAGGCAGCAGTGGTGCAGGATGTGGGAGAGGAGGAGGAGGAGAACGGAGGAGGAGGAGGAGGAGGAGGACAGAAGAGGAGGAGGAGGAGGGGGAGGACGGAAGAGGAGGAGGAGGAGGGGGAGGACGGAAGAGGAGGAGGAGGAGGAGGGGGGCAGCGACATCATAGCCAAGCATCAAAGGCCCTGGGAGTGACACTTGGTGACTTGTTCTCACTCAGTAAAATGTAGCGTTCCCATCACTATTTATAAATCGGTGGTATTTTCAAAATCAATTTGGCTGCTGGAAATGTGAAAGCAACTGGTGAGTGCGGGGATCCAGCAGCCACTGTGGCCAGTCTGTGGGAAACTGTCTGTTTGTAACATGTAGAAAGAATACATGATGACAAGTCACTGTGCATTTATTGGTGGATGTTTCTGACTCTTATTCTAATATATGTGTGCATACGTGTGAGCATTTTGTCTGCATAGCAAGTAAAGTAGGCTGTTCATCTTGAATCAGAACAAAGTCAATCATATGCCCCTCTACAGTCTTACTTAATCTCTGTTTTCCTCTTAGCTCAAGTAGAAACTCACTTAAAGACAGAAGACAGGTGTGGAAATGAGAAGCCATAGATAGGGAACTATCAACTATAGACACTTTATTAACATTGTTATCACAATTTCCTATTATGAAGCCTTTGGTAAACCCCCAATATGGAATCTGAATTAAGTTTTCTTCCAACCATATCAAGTTTTTGTATTCACGCATACTGCACACACCGGTTTTTTTCCACCTCTCTCACATCATTGTAACTCAAAATATTTTCTGCCAGTGTTTGCAAATACTGTCAACATTTAAACTACTTTTAAACTGCAGTTTTGAACTACAGTGCATATTTGAAACGATTAAATATTACTAGTACTACAAGTATTGAAACTTGAAACTAGTAATAACTACATCTACTCGTTACCACACACTGCCAACCATTTTATCAAGTGCTCTGTCAAATCCCGGCTCTTGGTTTTCCTGGGTGGGTCTACCCTTTTGTTAATACTTGGATTACGGAGTGTCACCCAGCACTGTGGGAGCTACATTATCATGAGCCTAGTTTTAATGCTGCACAGTGAAGGCCAAGAACACGTAATGACTTCCACTGGCATTTTAAAATATTTTAACATTCACTAAGGATTTTTCCAAGACCATGATAGCTTGTCTGAGACATGTCTAAGACAGGATATAATTGGCTTGCTAACAGGCTTGACTGAACTTATGCCGCTAAAAGAACAATATAACAGCACATCGCAGCAGCACATCCAAACAGCAGTTCAATTACTGTAAAGGGGAGGATAGATTGCATTTATTTCAATTCCAGGAGATTTGACAAAAGGAGGAGGCACTTAAAATAAAAGTAAGTTTTCTCTCATATGTCATGAGAGAAAAACATTTCAAATCAACATTTCTTTCCACAGACAGAGTTTTGGAAATTTGATGACCGAGTCAGCAGGCCTGAGAAACAAACCCAAGCACATGGATCCCAAAAATGAATGAATAAGAGGAAAGGGTGGTTAGAGTTGTATGTGTGTGTGTGTGTGTGTGTGTGTGTGAGAGAGAGAGAGAGAGAGAGTGTGAGTCTGTTTATGAGTCAGTAAATTCTGATAGGAAGATGCTGATTTAAATGAACGAATCTCTATTTTCCTAGGACCTGACATAAAACTGAAAAAAAGAAGAGAGAGAGGAAAAGAGAAGAAAAAACACAGCCTTCACCGAGTGAGTTTATCAGCTTGGCACCTGCTACTGGAACATTCTTGATGAACCAAAGGTTGTCTTCATTAAGCGCATTAATATTCATGACGCATGGTAATTTTGACACAGAAAAGGTCTCGGTAACCTTTTCGCGTGTGAGGAAATTTTTTACTTCTCAAGGAAATTACAGTCCGGCAATGACTTAATTAATGCTCGCTTTCTTGGCCACGGTTTGAGGGCCTGTCAGTTTGGTGCAGCGCTGGCTGTCAGGCACGCCGAGGGCTTGGGGAGAGAAGGATTGAAGGAGAGGAAAAGACAGGAGAGGAGAGGAGAGGAGAGGAGGAGAGGAGAGGAGAGGAGAGGAGAAAAGAGAGCAGTCAACATAAACTCGTCTTGCCCACAGAACATGGAATAGGTTTGCCTTTTGCCTTTAATTTTTTTTTCCTTCTCTCTTTCTCTTGCTCTCTCATTTTATTTCGCTCCTTTCCCCTCTCTGACCTTTGGACTGCTTGCTTTACAAGAACCAATAGTTGACCCAAATAAGTTGGTTATTCCCTATAGTATTTCTATTTCTCACTCAGATTTCTTCACTAATTAAAACCAACTGTGCAAGATACTAGGTCTGATATGCCACAATGCTATTAGGATTGACATATTTGAGGATCTATTGAAACAAACCTCTAGAACTGTCTAATGGCTGTCAATTTTACAACAATATTCATGTTAAAGCGGAAACTCTCATTTTCTGTCTCTTTCGACCTACCCACCCAGCAACCACACACACACACACACACACACAGCACAAACGAGTTTCCAATATAGTGAATCATGGCATGTCCTGCTCTAACATCGGGCAGTAAAAAATGTGAACATAAGGTAGCATTTCCTTTATCATGTCCCATAAAAATAGCAATTTGCCCGAGCCCTTGTAGCACAATATGGAAGGCGGTGTGTTTGGCTGATAATGTTGAGATGACAGATCGTTCCATACAGGGAGGTTTCTCTGCTGTCTGCCTGCCCCATGCAATAAATCGCCATGGAAGACCAAGAGAGAGAGAGAGAGAGAGCAGTTGGAAATGAAAGGGGAGGAAGGCGAACGGAGGGAAGACGAGAGAGGATGAGACGGGGTCAGGGATGTTGTGGAGGGTAAAACCACCTAAACTCAGTTTACCCAGTTTACCTTTTTCCTTGAAAATAATTTTGACTCATCTGTTTCGGCTGACATAAATCTTTATGACGTAAATTCATAGTATACACCACAGTAAGTTATCATGCTGATGTAAGATATGTGAAGATAGGTCTTTCAAGGAAAAAAAATGTAAAATGCTTTTCTGACAATATAATTGATTTTTGTTCATATTAGTAGTTGTTTGCCTCATGATCACAACCAACTGAAGGTTATAGTTGACCCACCTTTTTATTTACTCCAGCATTACTGGATGGGATCAGTGTCCACTTTTTCTGGAAATATGAACATGGAAAATAAAATAAAACAACACAATGCAGTGCCATGTTAAGACACACACACCTACTTCACCAGCTGACCTTCATTGCATTAACTAAAAACATCAGCGTTCATTATCTCAATCAGTTCATTGACAAACTATTGAATTTTGCAATAACACAGCCAGGCACATGGGAGCAAGATCTTTATTCAGCAAGCTTTTCATTACATCCATAGACACACTATACGTCTTCCAACTGCTCACGTGCGTGTTTAGGTGACATGAATCCACTGTCACTCTGTAAATGTTTCACTCATCACTTAATAAATTAATTCATATCAAACAAATGCCTTGGGCTACACTGTGCATTTGGAGATGTGACAGTTTGTTGAATATGTAAATGTTGTTGAGTCAGATACTGGGGACTGATAAAGTAGCTGTGGCTATGTGTGTGTGTGTGTGTGTGTGTGTGTGTGTGTGTGTGTGTGTGTTACACTTTCTGCTGAAGATGTTGGGATGTGTGTGTCTGTCTGTTCTGCTGTGCTTTGTTGCTTTGATCACGCTCACTAAGCTCATCGCTCACTGCAAAACCTGCCTCAAGGAATCTGTGTGTGTGTGTGTGTGTGTGTGTGTAAACAACTGTGTCCTAACTGCGTCCCTCCAAAGTTGAGTTTACTTGTGTCAGCGCTACAGACTACAAGTGCATTGCTCTACCTAGGCAGCTGCGGTCTTCATACAAATCCACTTCTACGCAACGCAAATATACAATCATGAACTATAGATTATGCACACAGACCCACACACACACACAGACAGAGCGAAAGGTGAAAGACCGACATGCAACCTGAACTCTTGACACTACATATTATTGTACCATGAGAGCAGGTCAAATCCTCACTTTCAGCGGCGGCAGAAGCCAAAGAAAGACAAGAAGATGCAGTCTAACAACCAACTAGAGGGATTCTTGCATGATGCAATGCTTACAGTCACCCTCGTCAGTCCGCTCCGACAAACAACAACATCAACTGCGACGACTAAGTCCTTAAACAGAGCGGCTTCAAAGCATTAAATTTAGATGCGGTGACTCATGGCGCAGTTTGTAGGACAGACACATTAACGTCAAAAGTACAGGTCTACGATGACAAATAACACTGAATGACAAGAGCACTGCCTGCCTCTCTTTTTGCCTTTCTCTAACGCGATATTCAACTCTTCATCCGCCCTGCCCACTGTCTTTTCTCTCTCTCCATCTCTCTTTCCCCCTCTCTCCGCCTTGTATCTGTCTCCCATTAGGCAGATAGTTGCCGGTCTCATCTGTATCATGTCTCCAACAGTCCCCATAGGAGCACCACACAGTTGCTTGCTTAAGGATTCAGGAGCCACAGCCCCATCCCACTCACCGATCCCATGGATCAAACTGACACTTGGTCAGCATCAGCACATTATGAACTATGGCCACCTGCCACAGCAGACACATTGTTCCCTCTGTAGTAATGTGAAGAATATAGAGGGGACTGGCGAGCTCGGCCCGCTGACAGCTTATTCGCTCTCTTATCGCCTCTGTGGTGTGCGCCTGTGAAATGTGGACCGTGGGACTGCATAGAGATGCAAGGGTGCAGATCATCCTATAGGCACAGGTTACTTTCCCTGTATCCTGACCTTTACCAAGAATTTTAATGTTTCAATAGGCCTATAGTAACTTTGCCCTGGGCAGATATTTGGAGACGGGACCGTTCCTTAATGCTATTCAAAAACCCAAGCTGAGATGATTGTTTGTTCGCATAAGGCATAAGGTTTCTTTACAGGAAGCCAGGGTCAATTCTCTTTTCTTTTTAAGCATATGAATTCTGTTGTTGTTCTTAATTTCATAATTTACCAGACACTACACACAGGAGATGGTATGCGACAAAAGCAGCACAACAGATAATTACATCAGATCATGTGCATTTGAAAATGTAGCCGATTCACGTAGGACTCAAGTAGCTCCCTCCAAGTTTCTCCAAGTCTTTGTGTGCCTATCCCCACTGAACTCTGTTTCTGTTCAATCAACAAAACACATAAATCACTTAAAAATTAAGATACATTTGAAATAACCGATTGTAATAGTGTTGCACCTTCCAACCCCTGTGAGCAGAGTTTCTTTGGATTTTCATATGATAAGGACGCAATCTCCAATGAATGCGAGATGAAAAAATGACCTCGTTTTCATAGCTGAAATAGACCAGCAAAGATACAATCAATTTTCTTTATTTCCCATTTTTCAAAAAAGTGCACACCGTACAGTAGCTCAGCCAGACAAATATGTTCCTGCCTCTGCTGAAAACAAAGAGGCTTCTGGGGACCGGACCTCCGCAGCTCCCCTTTACGATCCCGCACTCCTCTTCAGACCCTGGATCCCACACACACCCACATCACACACGCCTCTTCACGTATGACCAGGTGGCACCCATTCGCTGAATAATGAAGCAGGTGATTAAAGTGACTGATGTCCGGCCATACATCCTCCCAGGTCTCCTCCTTAATGCCACCATTAGGCTCGTGTGTCCAAACTTAGCTCATCAAATGGCCTCATTTCTGGTGAAATGGCAGTATACAGTATATTGAGCCAAGATTGAGGAGCACTTCACGTATTTGGATTTACACTTAGGGCTTAATCTGACGCTGACACTGACAGCATGTGGTAAGACACAAGAGCAAACGATGGTATTCCCCGAGGAGAGCGAGGGAAAAGTATTTTCTCAGTGTGCACCTACGCTCGTCTACCCAGGTCATTTATCCTCTTAATCACTCAAGCAATATGTATGCATGTTTCTTTTATTTTTACAAGGACAGGTGCAACCAAAATAACATATTTCTGAACTGCCCACATCACAGTATTTTTAGATGATGTTAGTGTGACCAACATCTGTCCTTGAAGTAGGTTGCCACACATACATGAGGATTAGTAGCACACTGGCAGTTCTGGGCAGCTACTAGGCAGCCTCTTTAACATGGTAAGTAGTTGGTCTGTCAACCTGCTGCACTAACATCCTAACTTAAGAAAGTTTGTGTTGTCGGTTAAACTCAATCCCCTGGTTGAAATGAGTATTCGTCTAATTCGAGAAGCTCTGCTGAGCTGACCAGTTGCATGATGCTGATCTGTAATAACTTACGCTCAGACTCCATAAAGAATCCTGTTAATGACACGCTTGACAGCAGCATGGCTAACAAAACTGTTTTTAGAGAGATGGGAGACCCACAAACCAAATCTCATGTGGTCTGCAGAGCAGTGGCACCCCTCACTGCCACATAGTGAAGCATTACTGTCACCTGGCATGTCAGTCCTGTCTATCAAACACGGTGCCTAAGTGGAGGGGGGACCCAAACGTGTCACTAACACTCGGGCATTACAGACAGCTAAACGTGCTAATGGCCTAGCTAATGCAGTGGTATTCACCGGTGGGTTGACCACACACACACACACACATGCATGCAATGATCCCTACATCCTCTCTCACTCATTCTGTCATTCACTCACAGCACAGGTACAAGGATATTCACTCAGACATTAACACGCAAAACGGGGACAGACTCCCACACAGGGCATGCACTCTCACCCATTCTGCCAGTCACTCGGAAGTACAAGTACACACTTAGACTTGACATGGAAAGTGTGAGCAAGTCCGCCCATATTCAAATGGTTATTCTCTGTCTTTACCTCTTGTCTTCTTCTGAAGGATTTGTTTATCAAAAAGGAATCACACAGAACTCTCCTAATGTGTGAAAGAGGACATTAGTGCGATGATATTGATCTTACAGCGCTTTAACATAGTCGGATTCTGAAAGTTCCCTTTACCGTTTCCCTGGACCGGAGCAGGTGTTTTTATTAGATGTTTTTAGTGGACCGGATCACAAATTGCTTATTCTCTATCTAGCTTGCTAGCTTATTACAACACCGTAAATGGATGTGGACACAGTCATGAAAAATGAGCTATAGTTGGTTTTGTATATACATACATGTCTGTATACATCATGTGTTGAGGTCCAGATCCAAACCTGGCATGCAGTAATGGGAATAAATGCCAAGCACTGCAGTGACTTTAGCGGCTGAACACTGTCTTGCTTTAGCAGTTACCTCATGCTGTTGCTGCTATAAACAGAGCTTGTTCTCGGTCAACTTGCCTGGTTAAGTGAAGATGAAGAGAACATCCCTGCCAGGTCCTGTAGATCAAGACTTGACATCCGTGTATTTGTAACAAGGTTCTACCTACGGCATCTCTCTGTGGGACATTGTACACTCTTGTGGAACGACGGCAACACTGATGCAAGGCTTAGAAAGCAGCAATTAGCACTCCTGGTGGTCCGCACTGTTTTTTTTGTGTGTTTTTTATACCTTCCCCATTCTCCTCTTCTTTAACTTCCCCTTGGGAATAGCTGCTAAGGGATACAATTAATTTTTTGACACAAAAATGAAAGTGTTAATTCACCTGTGATAATTAGAGCTATTCTTACCGCATGTTGATGAATGTAAAAATGCAGTGTTTATTTATTAATTAATTTCCGCCCTGCCGTCAGATTGAAGAGCTCTCGTAATTGTGTGATCTCGACTTAAGAAGGAAGTCTCAAAGGAAATAGATTATAGACCTGCCTAGCAGTAATGAAACATTGTCAAAAAATGTTCAGAAAAGTTACAGCATCTTCACTTTGATGTTCCTTTTTTAATTCATATCTGAGTAATGTTTGATGGTAATGCTTGTACAGAATAAGTAACATGGATTATATGAATTCTGTAGAACTCATGAGATCTGTGAGTAACCGCCAAACGTTTTTTAAGTTTTCTCATTACGAGGACATTAAGAGGTTATTTGGAACATGCCATCTTAAAAACTACACCATGAACAGTATGAAAGATTGTTGGCAAACAAGTAGCGAAATGTGTGACACCCACCGAAATCACCATAAACTCCTTGTACTGTAACAAAACATAATGTGAAAAAATCTAATGTTAATAGATGTTGCAGAATGCAGGACTTAGCGTCACAATTTCTCTGTCAAAGTTATTAAATATCCCCCTGAGTTGATGTCATGAGATGTGTGTAGTAGGGGAAGGTGAACAGTGGATAATAGTATGCTTGTACACTACCAGTTAAAAGTTTGGACACACATATTTTTTCATAATTTTTACTATTTTCCACGTTTTAAAATAATAGTAAAGACATCAAAACTATGAAATAACACAAGTGGAATTATGCAGTGACCAAAAGAGTGGTAAACAAATCAAAACTATCTTATATTTTAGATTCTTAAAAGTAGCCGCCCTTTGCCTTGATAGAAAGGCAAAGACTTTGGAAAGAAATCCATGCATAGGCTTCAACTTCACTATTTATATTTGTCTAAGAAACGAATTTCAAACATTTAAGCATAAGCCTTTAGATCAAAATGGCTTTAAGAGAATGAAAAACACAGTACATTCAATCAGGTGTGTCCGAACTTCTGACTGGTAGTGTAGATCTATAAATGCAAAATAAACCCATAAAAGGTAATAAACCCATTTAGTTTGGACAAACAGTACTCAAAGCATTAATGTGACAATACACCCTGCCGTCGTCACACGTCCCACAGCACCTTAAATCTCCTCAACTTATCAGCCCGTGTCTGCATGTCCACTTGATGCATGGGCTTTGTTCACACAAACAGAACACGCCTGAAATCTGAAAGCTCTTCCCTGCTTTTTCCTCTCCTATTTCAATCTGAAAATCCCACGAAAACCCCTGGAACGACGATCGGCGGGAGAAATACTACGAGGGGGTAACCGATCACCCTCACCAAAGAGTGGTCCTAAAGCACTCGCTCCCCCAGTCAGTCAAGGCAATCACTGTCCAGCCAGGCCCGTCCCGCTCCATCCCGCCTGGCAGACACATAAAGGCAGCCATCTTAAATCACGTCTCGCGGCGCACATCTAATGACTACTGAGCCCCTGCATATTTCAACATTAATTCATTAGAGGCGGGGACTGGGGGGAGGAGGGGGGGGGGGGGGGGGAGGTGGATCAGCGGCAGCAGGGAGAATCCTCGGCGCACTCTGATTAAGGCCGTTATGTTTTATAGAAGCCATTTTTCAATGCCTCCTCTGACAGCACTTGAGGTTATTAAATTGCGGGCTTCAAGGAAAGAGTGAGAGAGAGAGAGAGAGAGAGAGAGGGAGAGAAGGGGAGAGAGAAAGAGAGAGAGATGGGAGGAAGAAAAGGGGGGAAGACAGATGGAGGCTGGAGAGAAAGAGAAAGAGAGAGAGAAAGAACGATTAACAATAGCGAGTAGACAGGTTGCCAGGTCTCCTTTGGCTGCTGATAAAGTGAACTTCTCGTGATTTGTTTGTGTGTTACCTGTGGTTTCTGGGGTTATCTATATCTCTGGGGGAGTAGATTGGTGTGGTGTGTGTGTGTGTGTGTGTGTGTGTGTGTCTGTGTGTGTGTGTGTTCTACTGTACTGTACATGGAATGCGGCTATTTTCTCTCTGTCAGTTGTGATACAGGGATTGAGTGAAGATAAGGTTTAGAGGACACTACTGTGGCCACTGAATGACCTTGAATCACATCTCTGTGGAGCCGGCCACATTATGTCCACACACTGTACATATAGGCACAGTGTGTTTTCTTTTATTTCAACAATCCCACTGATGAATGATCATCAACAATATTGGGCAATACAGGGATAGCTTAGGGTGCTAAGAAGTCGTTCCATTTTAATACAAACTGTCTTTTCATCCCATCCAAAAAACACTTTGTAGCAAAAATATGTTAGCAAGACAATGCAAGACAATGGAAATTTAAAGGAAAAATCCACCTTTAAACAAACACTGCTGAAAAATAGCTATTGGCATTGTACTTTGCATCTCTGCACCGATTTTGTCGTTTGGTGGTGTATTTTTCTTATTCCCGTGCATTACTGGCCAAATGTAGACAACATGACATACAGATATTTCCAGTGCAGCTATAATGGAGTTTAATAGCAGAAAAATGTTCACCTATCTAAAACATCAACAGTAAATGTCAGGTTTTAGTGTCAGCTTCATTCTCGACTCACCATGTTGCACCGACAGAGAGAAATCCACTGTAGAAGAGAAAGAGAGACCAATTTCCACCGACAGTAGCCTCAATAGACCAGAATGCACTGCAGCCATAAGACAGGTTGCATGCAACAACTTCACACCAAGGAGGTTCTATATTCACACCTGTTCTCTGGAGGCTGTCGAAAAGCATTCTGGGAAATGTAGGACATTTCTAACTCAAGTAGAAGTACATGAGGCAGGATGAGGGAAAGTGAGTAAAACAAAAAAGGAAATTACAACACTTCATCACAAAATAACTGCTGGAATGCATTGAACATCACAGATTGATTATATATAACAGTGTAAGAGTATCTGAGGGTGTAATTTCCCTTTAAGTCCCTCTGTAACTAACGAGCTGGTAAGGATTCAGTGTCATGCTCATGGACACTTCAGCACTTACCCATGCTTGCCTCCAATCTCAAAAACAGAAACACTGCATTTTTAAATGGACTAAAAGAACTCTCAATTCATCATCAGTCAGACAGACTTCTTACTGGTTGTAGAAAATTCATAATATTTTGAACAACTATTAATTTTTCAGCATTAAATGTCTCCTAACCAAACGCCTCAAAAGACACCACTCCAAACTGATTTGGGAATTAGTTTGACTCTAGGATCCTTAGGCTCGTCTCATTTAATCATCAAATGTTACTTTGGTTCGAACAAGAGGTAGTACATTTAATACATATTTTATATGAAGGTGGGTCTAAATAAAAATTTCATGTTAAAGATGAAAGATATACGGCATATTTGCACTAACAAACACATGCATATCACCTCATAACACTTGACAACACACACATTATACAAGCAAACAAATTCAACCATGGAGATACACTGGAATAGAGTGGCTGCTCTGTAAAGGCGCTGCACCTTGTGTCTTTTTGGGAAGAGGGGAGCACTTTTTCTAAAGTTGACATCAGTTTTGGATCATTGGTCTCTAAGGGTAACATGTAAACGAAATGTCCTGGATTTGAATCCGGCCCAGGACCTTTGTCACATGTCATCCCCCTCTCTCCCAGCCTTTCCTGTCTACTTCTACTTTGAAACTAAGTTGAGAACAGGTCAACTTTTTAGAGGAGCGCACATGATCTGGATCGCAATTTGTCAGCCGACGAATCACAACAAAGAGGAGGCGGGGTTTCATGACACATGCAGCTGACAGTTTACGACAACAACAACCAGTGAGTGAAAATGTAGTTGGTAGCAGTTGTTAGGGATAGTTAGGCTAGCAAACTAACATTACTTTATTTTATTTTATTATTATATTGTTATATTTATATTGTTTATCCTACCAAAGCTAAAATATCTGCCACATTTTAGGCTATTTTAGGCTACCTCCAGTAACGTTGCACATCAGGAAGACCAAATATGATTGGTTCTCACACCACGACTGTCATATTCATTTGCATAATATTAAACTTTTCAACTGGTTCGCGTTGCCACCTATCCCGTCATGCCGTGCGCACACAGTTATTCGCATCTCATAGACAATGAACGGATACGAACTGTTCGCTTCATGAAATCGCATCTGGTGTGCAACTTGCCTTGGGGCTCTGCACAGCCTAACAAGTGCACACCGTAATTCCCCTAAGCACTGCACACTGCAAAAAGCGCTACGCACGAACAAACCAACGAACCACTGAACACACACAGCTCCCCGGCAACTAAAGAATACTGTGGAATACTGTGAGCGCAGGCACACTCTCTCACGCACACAGATTCACACACGGACACAATTCATGTGCTTGCCCTGCTCTCCATATGCCCTCTCTTTGCTCCAATTAAAACGCAGTGGCAGTTTCTCATCAGCCAGTATCTCCCTCAGTCTCCAAATGGCTGCTCAGTGCCAGGCTTGTCAAGAAATTAAGTCATCACATGCTGACAGCTGTTGCCTCTCCCTCTCTCTCTCTCTCTCTCTCTCTCTCTCTCTCTCTCTCTCTCTCTCTCTCTCTCTCTCTCTCTCTCTCTCTCTTTTCACACTTACGAATGTATTACACAAGCATACACAATCATTTATGTTTACATCAATACATGACATACAGGGCCATCACATTTACATTTTTGATGACTGTGAAACAAATTGCCCCTTGTGGATATTAGTGGTTTAGTTAATGGTAAAGGTGCAGTCAAACAACATTTCATGTGCATGCATGCACATACACACACACACACACACACAAACACACACACACACACACCATTGTTTTTGTCTTACGTCTCTCGTGTCAATATCTTTTTTATTCTTTTTTCACTTTCTCTTCAAGATGTCGCTTCTTATTCTTTGTTCGCTTTGGAACCTCCAATATTATGAATACAGTCTCATCAGCCCTATTTTGTTTTACAAGATTTAACCCACCAGGTTTAGCCCTCTCTGTTCTCTTTCTGTGTCTCCTATTTCTCACCACACAGCTTGTCTTTCGGCCTCACTCCTTCCTCTCCCACTGTCTTAAAACCACTCCAGTTGCGGTGCCAACCACAAGATCAGCGGCTGTCCTTGTCGTCCATCTCTCTCTGCTCTGGGAGGCCTTTGGCTAGTTCTGGCCCTCGAAATGACACTCCCAACCTTACCTCTTAGCCCAGTTTTAACCTAACACTAAACCCAAACCTTAAAATAGTGAGAGGACCAGGCTAAACGCTCTCATTTGCACCTTGACCTTATGTCTAGAACTCTAGGCAAACTGGCTCTCAACAAGTATAGTCATACAAACACTGTACACACTCACAAACACACACACACACACACTCTCACATGCACACACAGCACAATGCTACACTAGTCTTTATCATCCGTGACAGTTAAACAATGTAGCTGTTTGGGGCCCGGCAGTGAGGTGGGGATATAAAGGGTTTCATTCCCAAAACACAATGGCCCTGATTTGTGAGACTTAACATGAAGGTACACTCAGTCTCCTGCACAAGACACTGCTGTACTTGATTGTACTGCTAAGATCATACTCCTCTGACCCTGTACCCACTCATTTGAAGCCGTTCTCTGTGTGTTATAGACACACAAAAAGATGAAATATGTTAGCATGCATTATTTATTAAAGCTCACTACTTAAGCCGGTTTGACTTTTTATCATGAAGTCTGTCAAATCATAGCCCAAAGAAATTAAATGTGGGAACAGGCTGGCCTAACGTTTAATACCTCCAAACAAATAATGCTTCCTTAACTTTATTTCAATTAGTGCATTTAGCTGAAGAGGATACAACATAGTAAACAAACCTCTGGTTGCATTAGCGTAAGAACGAAGAAGTGCAGATGAGCACTGAGAAGTAGAAGCCCTCAACTCCAATCATGTAGCAGAGAGACAGTCGAGCATCTCTCTTCAAAGTAATATGCAAATCAGCCTGTGTGACTCCATTTAAGCAATTGGTGGTGTACTTCCATCATGGAAATTTATTAGAGGACACTGTCGAATTTGGTGCTCTTGAGAATGTGCCGTTTACATTAGATCCTGAAAATGAGGGGAAAACAGAGAAAGGGGTTTGAGCAGAAGACAATGAGAGAGAGGTTTAAGGGATATAGGGAGATGTACAGAATATCCATAATGACATACAGGAGACAGCAATGAAGGAAAAGATATGGAGAGATTGACAGAAAGGGACGCCGGGATTTCCAAGTGAAACTGACAGTGTGTAAAGAAACAGAAAGGGAGATCAAGGTCGAGGTGAAGATAGATTTTATTGTCCCTGAGCAAAATGTGTTTCGCAAACAGATTAAAAGGTGACACTCATCTTCAGGCAATCAAAATACACCATCAACGCAGCATGCCAATTACATACATGCATACACTGTACATCCAGTAATGTACCAGTGTGCAACAAGACACAAAAAGATTAAAAACTGATCAATAAGATGGGAGGGGAGCAGAGAGAGGAGGCAGCAGGTTAGAAAGGGAATGAATGAGACCACCTAATGTGAAACTGAAAAAAAAAAAAAGAGAATGAGATGGAATGTTTGTACTGGGGAGAGACAGATAGGATAGAGACAGGAGGAGAGAGGGGGAAATAAGAGGCGAAACAGAGTGTCAGGGAAAGAAAAAGGCTCTTACGGGCTAAATGACGCCTGATTCCCTGGATATTTGGGCTCCCCCTGGGGAACATATAGTTGTTGCCTGGCACTGACAATTTGAGAGGCTCCTGAGGGAACAAAAAGAAACTGAATAAGGCAGAGGAACACACAGGCATCTCTCTGTGGTGCAGACTGACAGTTATTCCATCCACATATCCAACAAACCATCACACTCATGAAATGGCCATTGGCAATTGCCAGGCTGTGTGGCAGTGCAAAAGACAAATTGTTGAAAACCTTAGTTTGTTTGAATAATATGTAATAAATATTGAATGTATAATCAAACGTTCCTCAAATTAAAAAGGAATGAGCAGAGTAACTCCAATGTTTTAAGTGAGAAAGTAAACCAAACCAAACCAAACCTAAACCAAAATCTATAAAAGACAAAAAATTAAAAAAATCCATCCAAAGTCAAACTTACGCTCTTACTTTTTTTTTTTTTTTTCCAGCAAGTATGTTTTGAAATCTGCCTGTCACAATCCTGTAGCAGTTGTGGTATAAAGTCCAAAGGTCTAAAAAAACAATATGTATATACCCGCTGGGCAGATTATTTCAAACGCATGAGGGATCAAAGCAAATTTTCATCTAAATCCCATCTCCTAATGGATCATAATATAACATCACATACCATTTGAATGACCGCGACCTAGATTTTCCCTTTATGTTTTGTTAAAAAATATATCTCATATAACACATTATGATTGATTATATAATTATAATATAATACAATTATATACTATTTTGTCACATCTAAAAGATTATGGGCATTTTAGATTACCAAATCCAAAGACTTAAACCCTGGGACGCTGTAAAACTGAAAGGCTTCCCTCCCAACAGCTCAACAACTTCATTTTTTGAGCACCAAGTGATGTATTTCCAAGACACAAACCAGTGGCGATGAGGATCAAAAGAAAGACACAAACCAAGTGACATACACATGCAGCATAATAAAAATTCATTGAATCTACTCCACAGGCCAAAATGGATGGTGGCAGCTAGGTCATATTGCATCTGTGCAGATGGGGTCAGGGGTCATGTAAAGTTGTATGAGAAGACAGTGCGCTTTCATGCATCATGTAGCAGATAAAGATTTTTAGGGCTGAGAGAAATAGAGAGCGGAGGTTGGGGGCTAGCTGACTGCAAAAGGCAATGAGGAGCCTGTGGTTCTGGGGGGTGGAGCCACCTTCTGCCTTTCTCTACGCTCATTCTGTCTAAATCATTCTTCTCACCATCATACCTGCACTACTTTATATTTTGAGAACTATGTGTTTGTGTGTTGAAGATGAGACAGAGAGAGAGAGAGAGAGAGAGAGAGAGAGAGAGAATGTTGTAGGCATCTGAAAAGCTGTAAAGCCTATTCATTTGACTTCTTCACTTTTTATTCAAATAGCCCTGACCTATTTGTTGTTCGATGCCAGCCCTTATTTTATATGATCCACCAACAAGCCGAAAGCGATTATTCCAACACAAATGGCATGGACTTGACATGGGCCCAAACGCGTTCATATAGCTCTCTGGCCCGAGGCCACAGTTTGTCATAACACAGGGAATTATGTATTATGCCTGCGCCCGGTGATGACATCACAATAGCAGGATGAAATATAAGCTCAGATGTGGCTAGCTGATTGTGGAGAGCTGCGAGGGCTTTCATTAAAAACAGCATATCGCTCATAAAAAGATTAGAGCTGGACAGCTGTTTCCTGATAGTATGAGGCTTCTGTAGTGGCTTCATCATAAGCGGGCGCACCTGAAAAAATAAAAGTACCAACATTTGTGTGCACTGTGCTTTACTGCCGTGCACAATGTTTATAGCAATAAGCAGCAACACAGACAGGAGTAAACATGTTACACTCATATTAGTGCTTTAAATCTTCATAAATACGTATCAGCGCTCAAAATGGAACAATATGCACGCCTGTCATACTTGACTAATAGCCTACATCAATAGACACAATGACAAAGGATACTGCCAGAGCTGTCAGACTAACTAACTGAGCATCATGGCCAAACATTTCATGACTTTAAAATAATAGACCATTGACCAACCAAAATGTGTGCAAGGCATTGCCAATTCATGTGTTTGCTGTATAACATACAAGAAATGAAGTAGGCATTGGTGCCTATATTGATTAGCAGACAGTCTTCAGTCCCACTGGCCCACTAGTATGCACAATATAAGCCTGCTTTTCCACTGAGGCATTGACACGGGTCCCATTTGAATAATGATTAATTGGGTCGATAATTAGTCTAATTCAACAAATTAGTTATCCAGGACTTTGCTATGCATTTGCCTATTTTACATACCTACAAGTATGTATCTCTCTTCCCCACTACTCAGTTCTGTGCTATTCCCACAGTGAACTGTACATAATAGAACAAATATGTTGTGTGGTAGACAAACAAGAGGAAAACAGTAACGCTGATTGTTTAAGAATAAGAGAGGTGTACAGGTGCCATTTCTAATTTGGTGGGAGAGGCCGTAAGAGGGCTGCCTTGAAGAGCACACAACAGCTGGAATCAGCCTCATAAAGTAGCACAACATCAAAGGCTCTTTAGCTTGTTTCATCAAAGGTGTCTTCGTTCCTTGGCTCCCACTGTCTGCTAGCGCACCGTGAGTGTGTCACTCTTGGTATGAGTTTCAGGAAATCTTGGCATGAAAGAAAAATGTATTCTAGCATCCAAGAAAAGTGATATTCCTCTAACACAACACTGTTTACATAAGGAAATGAAAAATGAAAGAAGGCAGTCACACACTCATCTACGCTCCCGTGTTTTATTTTTTTACGGGGGAAAGAAAAAGCAACATCTCTGCCTTCGTCAGGGGGAATGTAGTGGGATATGACATTTAAACACCGATGTGAGCAGTCTGTACAATCTGTGACAGGTGTGTTAGGCATGAATGTAAATGAGTAAATCAGTTCCACACATTTTCACGTTGAGTTCAGAGCACAATAAGCAACAGCAACAAATACAACATACAATAATAACCACATAATAGACATAACACAAGATCAAATTTGGTGTTGGTTGCTTTGCTCAAATAGGAAATCCAAAATAATTCCCTTTGCAATAGGGTCATCCTCTACCCTGATGCACTTTGGGGCTAAAATAGATTGGTTGGTGTCATCACAGTGTGTAACAATCTTGAGATGTTTTGAGTGCTCATTAAGGCCGGTATGAATTTAAATAATTGGGACATTGTCAATGTAGCATTTTCATGGTTATTAAAACGCGATGGATAGCTTTATCCAATTGGTCTCTCCAAGCCTTTTGTTGTGCATTTCTTGTATGATAACAATTATAGTATTATAGAGCTGGAACTATTTGGCTTCATAGTCAAATCAATCATGTTCTCCCACATAATGCTACTACACAAGTAATGAACCAAACAAGTCACTCCTTTCAACAACACCAAATCTCCCACTGCCTTCAGCAGCCTGTGTCTCAGGCTGGAGACACACAGGAGGATTATTGGGCCGATTAACATCATATTTGCGCATCCCGACAATAAGGGGGGAAATCGATGGTTAGTAAAAATGATCTGGGAGTGTGAGGGGTTAACAGATTCAGTCTCACAGACATCTATGTTCATATCTATTTTGTTTTTTAGAATCATATTTTTGCATCAAAAATCTCAAATTGTACACTTGCTATTAACAAAGACAGTGGATATGAGAAAGAGTGGGGAAAGAGAGGAATAAAAAGACTATGTAGATGGAGAAAAATGAACGATCCAGGTAAAAATTGAGAAACTGAGATAAGGCAGAGAAAGTGAGAGCAAGAGAGGGAAAGAAGACAGAGAGATGTGGCCATTACAGGTGCGCTCGTCACGGAGGGGAACGCGTGTCGAAAAAAGAAAAGAAAGTTCCCCCTGGAAGACAATGGCTTTGGACAGGCACACAATAGCTTCATTAGGGGGTTCACATTATCAGGTCATGGGAGATAGAGGGGAAATATCAGAGCGGACACATTCGAACGATGCCCGTCGCCGGAGCCTGCCAACCTGGCGCGCACACGCCTCAGCTGTGACGAATGCTGATTTTTTGTTTGTAATCTGATGCTCTTGAAGTTGGCAGCGATGAGGAAATGGTCAAATGGGCAGAGTGTGAAGGGAGAAAGGGTAGGGAGAGAGAATTTAATGGTTAGTGTACGGCTGTGCTGCACTCCATTGTTATACCCTCCCACTGCCCCCTTATCAACTCCCTTTCACCGGTCTGATAGGACTTCGCTGGTTGTAATCAACATGGCGGAAAGTGGTCTGGAAAGCCCAATTACCTCCGATCTTCTTGCATAAATAGAGCAGTTTCTGGAATGGAATAACAGCCCATTCCTTGTTCCTTCCCTTTATGCGAATTCTGCCAGAGAAGAAGGCCCAAATATCCTCCTCTATACATGAGAGGAAGAGCAGAAAAATGATCAAGATTCAGCCGACTAGCAGACACCTCACTGAGTTATCGCTAGCTGCATTAGCATGAAGAATAATTACACCACTAGGAACCCCACACCCATGTCGCTCACCATTAGCACTGAACGTGAACCCTCTCTGAGATGCCCTCTATGCGCACAGGCCAAGCTATCGATCGGACGGATCAATCACTGGCTGTTGGTGAGCAGGCCTTTAAGTGCCCACGTCACACTTGTACACCAGCATCAGGGGAGCTGTCATGCAGCACTTACAATCAATTACCGAAATTAGCCCCTTAACCCCCATGTGGCTCTCCAGACTGTATTCATCAAACCCAGAGATGATGGACAGGGTGAGGGGAAGCATTCAGACTCCTATGGAGCTGATGAGAGAGGGAAGAAGTCAGGACTTTTGAGTGTTTGCATATGTGCATTGTGTGTACTGAAGCTGTGAGTGTCTCACTAGATACCTGCTTGACAAACTGCATGCAGTACTGGGCAGTTAGAAAGCTGGAATGAGAATTGAATAGGCAGACAGACATAAAAATATCACTTAATGTATTGAAACTAATGAAATGTATAAATAAAAAGGGCAAAAACATGCACATATTGCTTTGTTCTGTAATATTTCATTACAAATGAGATGTGAGATGTCAACAAAAACAGACAAATGTATAATCGGAATGGAAAGCTAGCAGTGATAGTGTTCAGGGTTGGGAATGTTACTTTCAAAATATATCTGTAATCTGATTCATGTGTTTTTTAAGTAAATGCACTGGATTACTGTTACCTTTTTTTCCAGATTGCTGTAATCCGAACCCTAAACAACTCAAAATTCACAATCAACAGCATCAAAACAAGTGAGGTAGCGACCTGAAATACCATGTCACATTACTGCTGCTCTGCATTAACATCGAATAACACCTCAAACTGGAAGTGTCTGTTTACCCAGTGAGGGATTGAAGGTGACACTGCTAAGCAGATAAAACACCCCAACTCTGAATTCAGGCCAGTGGTGAGGCGTCCCAGGAGCCCCACCCTGAAGACCCCTACACTCCCTTGCACACTCACACGCACGCGCACACACACACACACTTGCTCTCACTCTTTTCTGGATTTTTTTCTCTCTATATATATCTCTCCCACACACACACCCACACCCACACACACACCTTCCCCTTCAGCAGAGAACTACCTACAAGGTTGCACCCCCTCCACGGATGTGCCCATGTCATGGACAAAAAGTATTCTAATTTCAGCCAGGTTCACTCTCACCTGTATGCTGGTAATAAATCTTGTTTGGTGACAAAAATAAATGTCCAATTAAAGTACAAATTGACACAAAAAGAAGGGTATGAAGAAAAGAATGCCACTTCAAGGACAAAGTGTCCTGTAATGAAAATAATAAATGAGTGTGAGGTATAATAATCTAGAGCAATCAGATAAGTTTCCTCAGAGAAAAAATATAGACCCATGTGTGGAACTTGGGAGAGAACCTATAGGTACAGATTGTGAGGTGGTAGACTAGAGTCCTGTTCGGACCAGATTATATTTACAGAGTTGGATTAGGTTTACAATTTAGGCCCCGTCTGAATCTGCCTTGCCAGTAGTTTTTACAGACTGCACCAGTAAAAATGCGGCTTCTTTTACTTTCTGTAAATTGTGCAGGAAAAATAACCCCAGGTAAAATCAGTGCCATCTGAATGATTGACATTCCTGAGATTGTTGGCAAACTTCTGCATAACATTACATAATACTGCTTTCCAAACCGTATAATTGTGGACCATCTGCTCAAACTGCACTTGAAAGCGGCGTTCACCACAAACTGAGATCAGACCCAACTCTCAAGTCTCAACTCTGGTCTAACTGCGACTTTTTGTATTGTTATTGCTCGAGCGCGTCAATGTCAATCGTGGAAGTTATGTGTGACACATGGTAGATCTTTGGTGTGATGACAATGTGTAAATGGAGTAGACACTCCCATCTCAGACATTTTGGAGACTGATTCCAGAGATCTCTTATCCAGTGAAAATTGTCTAATTAACACTACAGAAGTCCTGTGTTAACAAATACTTTACACACAATGTCCTGAAAAATAATTCTGTACATTCTCGTCATTCTGTGACTTCATTTTGGGACGACTAGGTTCAGCCCTGACATTCACTGAAATTATGAAAATGCACATTTCCATGTGAAAAAGAAAAATTGTCAAATATTTGTATTGCCATACTCATGTATGAGATTCATTTATGCTTTTTTCCCCTTTTCATGCTATCACCATCTGCTCACATTTATTTAATGTTTGCCCTACTGTATGTTTGTTAGCTGTGGACTTTAAATGAATGTTTTTCTTTCACCACAGGAGATTCACCATCTCAGGATTCTTTTTTTTTTTTTTTAACGTCTGTTTATTGGTATTTTAGTTAACAAACAAACAGTAGCAGTGTATACAAATTATATAAAATATTACAAAAACAGTACAGAATTTGCATACACAGACACACATAAAAAAGAATAAGACATGTACAGAACATATACAGTATACAGTATAAATATCAATCAAGGTACCAAGCTGCTTTACATGGTGATTATTGACATCTTACATTAGGTATAACCTAGTTATTGTAGCAAAGAGTTAAGAGGATGTTTATTGCCTTGCCTAGCCTCTACATAATCAATGAAGGGTTGCCAAGTCTTATGGAACTTCTCAATGGAACCTCGTAAAGTAAATCTGAGTTTTTCCAGTTTAAGGTGTTGCATAACATCTTTGATCAACATAGTGTAAGTGGGAGGCTGTGCCTGTTTCCAGTTCAATAGAATTAATCTGCGTGCTAAAAGGGTTATGAACCTTGCCACAGTGGAAGTGAGTCCTCTAAGATGACTGTCCTCTCCCAGTACCCCAAATACAGCCAGCACTGGGTCAGGTTCTCCAAATACAGCCAGCACTGGGTCAGGTTCTCCAAATACAGCCAGCACTGGGTCAGGTTCTCCAAATACAGCCAGCACTGGGTCAGGTTCTCCAAATACAGCCAGCACTGGGTCAGGTTCTCCAAATACAGCCAACACTGGGTCAGGTTCTCCAAATACAGCCAACACTGGGTCAGGTTCTCCAAATACAGCCAGCACTGGGTCAGGTTCTCCAAATACAGCCAACACTGGGTCAGGTTCTCCAAATACAGCCAACACTGGGTCAGGTTCTCCAAATACAGCCAGCACTGGGTCAGGTTCTCCAAATACAGCCAACACTGGGTCAGGTTCTCCAAATACAGCCAGCACTGGGTCAGGTTCTCCAAATACAGCCAACACTGGGTCAGGTTCTCCAAATACAGCCAACACTGGGTCAGGTTCTCCAAATACAGCCAGCACTGGGTCAGGTTCTCCAAATACAGCCAACACTGGGTCAGGTTCTCCAAATACAGCCAGCACTGGGTCAGGTTCTCCAAATACAGCCAACACTGGGTCAGGTTCTCCAAATACAGCCAACACTGGGTCAGGTTCTCCAAATACAGCCAACACTGGGTCAGGTTCTAACCATCTCAGGATTCTTCCTCCTCCTTTAATGTTTCTTTGATTCTTCTAGTTTGATTTTGATCTTTTTGCTGATTAAATAAGAGAAATACATGCAGGTGTTCACATGCTGACATGGATGTTACATTGATATCATGTTGGTGGAGACAGTTGAGTAAAATAGCTACAAGTGAGACTCCTCAAATGATTCAATCAGTGACTGTTAGCATCATTCAGACAGCCTAATGCAGCAAGGCTTTTGCCATTTACTGTTTTTGTCATTGGTGATATTCATCTGGTTATAAATGGAGCTGTCATGATAACACTATGAAGGATCACGCTAACCCCCATTTACCAATCTCTTCGTCAAATCCCAAAGGGTGGAGCTTTGATTACTCCCGCAATTAGCGATGTCAACCTCCTCCATGAATTAAGTATTCAGGTTTGGGTTTTCAAACCAATTAGCCTAGTCTCTTGCTATGACTTGTTGATTAATTATAGATATTTAGTTAGGAAAGGAGACGTTAATTATTAATCAAAATTGAATTATGTGGCATAATTAACAACAAAACTTTTCTATTTTTTTCTCATCTCGGTACGTTTTCATTTTTCTCATCTCAGACTGTTTGTGACACGTGACAGAACTGAGGGGAATGCATGCATACGTGACCTTGGCTTATGTGAAAAGGCGTTGAAAGCATTAACAAGGTGCTAATAGCTTTTGTGGGAGTGTTTGCTGTACTGTCAGCAAGTTGCTGTAAGTGCTCAATGTTAACACACACACACTCAAATCCAAAATCAATGGGCTCTTAGAAACCTGTTGTACTGATGCATTGCAAGACTCTATTCATCACTTGTTTATGGCTACATGCTATGAAGTGAGGTAATGACATTTATGGGTATTTACAGGTGACATGTTGAGTCCTTAAATAATATTTATTATACCTGCCACTCTACTGCTGCTGTAGCCGATGTCCTTGCGCAGATGATATAGCAGATATCTGGCCATGTATTGAAGGAAAGATGTGACTTCTGGCAAGGTCGTGTGGGTTATAGAATGCCTTACTAGCAGGTAACTGAATGGATCACCAGTTTTTGTCGCAATATCAGATCTGAATTTCTTCACGGTGTAGTTAGTGATGACTGACATGCTATTAAATGTGCAGCTAATGACTGAAATGTTCTAAAATATTGATGTCGGTCATTGATGTCTGTTCTTTGGTTGGTAGAGTTGGGGTTACTGGTCTCCATCATGCAATGCAAGTCTGATCAACTCGTAATAAAGGATTCATTCGACTGGTGAAAAGCGGCTTGGGACAGTGTAAATATTTGTGCAAGGATCTCTGCACCCAGATGGAAAGACTAAGCAGGGAGCGTGCCAAAGACTAGAAGAAAACTTCCACAAGGGGTCCACCAGCGTTGAAAGACTAGAAGAGGTTTTATGGAAATATAAAGATAGTCGATTGGTAAAACAAGCGAGGAACAACAAGTACAGCGCTGCTTTAACACGGCTTATACATTTCTTATGCATTTGAGGTAAAATAGCTGCACTGGTAACTGCACTTTTAGCAGAATTCAACTTTTTGATTGATGCAGTTGGTGTAGTTCCACACCATCAGCATAATGTTCTAAGGGAAACAAAAAGGAGAAAGACTGTGGTATTAGTTGCAGTTTTGCTCAATTTCTGTGTGTATTGATGCATTTCATAGCATATTTCAGTAACCAAAGAGACTGTGATGAGATAAGGAGATTACCGTACTTATCATAATCACCATTGAAAGGCTTTGAATTTGCATGAACATATATTGCTTTGGGATAAGGCTTACAATGGCAGTGTAGCATATTTGTTCATAACCACAGGTAAATCTGAATGACAGCTGTAAAATGTAGTAGCTAATGGGATGCTAAATTCACTCAGTATGCCTCAGGAAATGCAGATTCGCCAGACTGCTTTACCTAATAAATTAAACAGATATCTGATAAAACTTGGAGCATATGCACAAAGACAAAACAGCACTTTAAGACAGCTACATGTATTCAGCCTATACAGTCTGCCTTACTATATATACTTAAAACAACACTGAAATGAATTATGTTGACATACAAAACAATAGTTCTCTTACAGTAACTGTATCGTGTCTGAAGGCCTATGAATTCTACAGTATCCTTTTAACTTCCCTTTTTATTGTTTCTACAGCACTGTAATGCAATGCACAGAAATACAGGGCCATAACAAAGAGTAATGGCTCAGTTATTATTGTGTTATTGACTTCATGCCTTATTTTATTTTTACAAGGTTGGTAATGCTATTAGCTAAAAGTGAAACCTCTTGTTAGCTTGCAGATATACAGTATAAAACTGCAATATTTAGTTTCAGACTTAGGTTACCTTACATGATCACAAACCTTTGCACAGAAAGATATTGTATTTGTCCACTCATGCCTTTTTTCATGGCCAAAATGGTCACAAATCACCCTTACTCCAATAAAGCACAATGATTCCTGAAAAGAACAAGTTTGTTCTTTGAAACTGTCTGAGAGAGATATACCCTCTGTGTAATGAAAATGTTCGGTCAAGCCAATTAAAACAGAACCATTTTGTCTTTGTGTCTTCCCTTCCTCTCCAATTAATTAAATGTGGTTATAAAAGGAATATTATATTCTTGTGGTCTGAATTGCCTGCAACAGTCCTCCAGTGGCCATGCACTGAGGTTGAATTACTATGTCGTCAATGAGGCTATTATGTGAGAATTAGGTTTGAGCTTGACACCTCACAAAATGCTATTGTGTGATACTATTATGAATGCTGCATGAAAACGACTGACTCCAGTGAATGTTTCAAGTTGTGAATTGTGAATACCATTGAAAACTAGTCACTTGTTCAACCATTTTATTAATTCCTTCAAGCTGTATTTCTCTCTCACAACAGAGCTTAACCTATTTCTCCCTCTTTAATTAATCAGCTTATTCTGTTCGCCCTTTGTTTCTCTTATTCTATTGCTGGTCAATGCTGGATAGGAATTAAAAACTATTTAAGGATGTCCACTGAGGTTACAGATGTAATTATATAATTATAGCCAGTCAAAAAATAATAAAACAATCTACTCTTTATGAGCAACATTAGACAATTGCATATAGTGTTTATCACTCTTTGTAATTGTTTATCTTTTTCTTTTGATAATCTTCATGGAAGTTCACTCCTTTACTATGGGGAATAATAAATGCAGGCAGAATTGCAATATAAAAATACAGACAGTTGTGTCTACTTGCTGGAATTTCCCTGTTGATATGCAAATAAATGAATCTAAATGCTTCAAATTGTACTGCTGCTGTCATTTTTGGTGGTGTAAATGTACCAGATTCACATTTTTGTTTTGCTTTCCAGTATAGTTTCTGAAATTTCTTACAAACATGGCCATTAACACTTACAAAAGTTGTATTTACAACTTTCAATCTCGGAAGGAGGAGCTTACAAGGAACAAAGCTTTGTAAGTGCAGAAAATCTAGGAGATAATGAGGTAAACGTTGGACTTTTGGACCTGCAGTGCAATTGTTTGGCTTCACAAGCTGTTTTTGCCCTTTTTGGAACTCTAAAGAACCAGGACTTAACTTCTGTAATACCAATAGCCAATAACTTCTGTTGTTTTGGAGAAGGCTGACATGGAGCTGCGCTAGCAAACCCGCTGTGTGTCATGTGGACATACAAACTTCAGTGGTGTTTGACATGAGGGAGAGTAAATAATGAGTGAATTTTCATTTTGGGGTCAACACTTCCTTTAGTTTATCACCAGAAAAAAAAATAAAACTGTTTTTTATAAGCATCAGGTGCCCAGCATGGACAGCAGTGTAGAGCTGGTCTCACCACAGGGCTACTTATTATTATTAACATCATTTGTCTGAATCTCTTGCTGGTTCAACGGACACTATGAAGATGACATGTTAATAAATGACCCTGGCTACCTCTTTGGCATAGGCCTGTTCCTCATCTGCCCCCCTCAGCCTCATCAGCTACACACGTGCACACACACACAGACACACACACACAACCAATCCCCAACAGGGACAGGAGGTGGCGATTTGTTTTCCTGCAGGTCCCCACTCTGTCTATTGTTGTTTGCACTGAAGGGGACAAATTCAATTCATTCTTATGACAAGAAAGCTGTGATACACAAGAATAAAGAGGGGAAGGAGGCAGGAGGCGGAAAGGTAGGGAGATGTGACTGCCCAGGAGGAAACAAACAGATGAGGAAGAACACAAAAACTTGCTGAATGCAACAATATGCTGCAAAGTGGAACACAATGGTTGAACACTCACTCATTCAGTTGTGCTTGTGGGAGTTGAGGGCTGCAGCTGTACGAGTGTCATTCCTGAATTCATGCTTACTCTAACTCCAAAGAGTATTGCTATGTTACTTTGATATTCTGAATGGGCACCATAATTGCAACTTGCCATTATAAGGTATAAAACTCAAATAGGGCATCAGAGATACAAGCTTGTCTGGAATTAAGATGTTTTGTCATATAAAGACGTTTTCAACTTGAAATGACCTTAGAGTGATAATGTAGAGTCTTGTTTTTTGTTTTTTTGTTTTTTTTGGCGACACCTTTGGTCATAAGCTGTCATTGCTTTGGTGTTTTGCACTGCATTTCCCATCGGTCACTTCGCAACAGTGTCGCCAGTACTTTGATGTCACTGGACTGACAGGAACTCCCACACCCCAAACAAACAAGCACGGGCCGTTCAAGGTTCGTGCTATTATTGCTTGTTCGTGAGTCGGATCCGGATCCGCTCCAAAATTTAATGGGCTCTTCCTTGGCCCATGCTACACCCTTCCACGAAGTTTCATGAAAATCGGGCCAGTAGTTTTTCCGTAATCCTGCTAACCGACAAACAAACAAACGGCACCGAAAACATAACCTCCTGGGCGGAGGTAAATAAATCAAGCAAGTTTTATAAAACATTATGACCAACTGTTTAGTTATATTATTACTACATACCTTTAATTAACAATTAATAATACTTAATAATACTTAACCGATAATAACGTTACATCGACAAGATAGCGACTTCTTACAGTAACGTAACAGTAACGTTAACGGTAGCCAATGTTCACTCTGCTTTTGGCTTGGAGGCAGTCGCTTTCCTTTTTAGCAGTAGTTTGCCTTTCTGAGCAATTAATCTGTTTCTTGTTCCTTGGATTTTCTGTGGATGCAGTTTGAGTTCCTATAGGTGGCGCTCTTTTCTTTGTCTGTTTAGCCATGTTGGCTACTGCTGCTCATGCTAACTACCCACTTCTTCTTATATTCATTCCAAACAAACCACTGTTACTTCTGTAATTGTGAAACGCATCGCTTGAAGAGCTATATAAATAAACTTGATTTGACACGCAGAGGATTTTCCTGGGAAAGTCCTACCCAGTACCGGTGTTTAGAACAGTAAATGTAAAAGCTTTCATGAACTGGCTATGGGTTGAATCACTATTGTGTGGTTCAAATCGGTGATAGAGAGTAGCAAAACAGCCATTTATTTATATGAAAAAGTTGGGGATTATTACTTTAACACAGACAGAAATGTTTCACTTTAACTGTGGGGAAGCTTGTAAATGAAAATGAAATAAAAATAATAATTATTTGTAACTCTGACAATAAATGAGTAAAGGAAAGGAGAAGAATACAGCCTATACTGTACATGTATATTTACCAATCCAGCTATCACTGCGGATAATTTGAGAAAATTTTTTCCAAAGCACATCCGAGTAGCTACTGTAAAACCAATATTGTGCACCACCTCTGGCTTTTTAAAACATTCTACCTGCAAAAAAAAAAATCACTCTCCTTGTGAATCTCCCCATGATGCCTCCCCTATGAACTGTCACATTAATAATCCTATGCTCATATTCAAATGTTCTGTCGAGAGCTAAAGAAAGATTGAGTGCCTTTGCCATCGTGAGGCTAAGATTGAAGACATGTCCCATTGACATTGTTAAAAGTTTATGAAAATATATGAATCCTCAAATGTCATTGGCTGCTGGGGCTCCCAACTCCTGCACAGTTTCAGGACAAAATCAGTCTTTTAATCAAAATGATTGAATACTAGCAGGTTGGATTCAGGGATGTGAATAAAACAAGTATGCTAGGGTCGATGGAGAGTGTGTGTGTGTGTGTGTGTGTGTGTGTGTGTGTGTGTGTGTGTGGTGGTGGGTGGGGGGTCCGACAATAGATCTTACTATGCACATGCATACAAAGAGATGTCTGATTTTGCTCACGGTCTATGTGCACATGTGGGTGCCGAATTTTCAAATTAGCATGATGTGATTCCGACGGAGAGTCAACCCTCCGTCAAATGGAGACATATGGTGTCACATCTGCATGCAAAGCTTAGCATATGTTACACGTATCATGTTCTCTCAACCTGTGAGCCAGATTGACATGCAGGTAACTCAGTGGCACACTTCTTGTGTCTTTGCATTCACAGAGACATTCACACATAGAGATGGGAGCTTGGTTTGCTAGTTATACTATTCATCTTGTTGAAATAACTATTCTGAGAAGTGACTGGGACCCTTCATCAGAATTCTTAATACGTTTTTAATCACTTTTACAGCACAAAAACATGCATGTATATTCTAGTGCTAGTAAGAACAATGGAGGCTTCTAATGGGAACTCTCCTCTGTTCAATAGTTCAACACTCTAATGTGCCTTGAGTTTGTCGCACAGCACGTCATTTTCCCATTGTTCCGGATTAAAGGGAAAGGCCAGGTTTTAAAAGAAGCTTATCTAATTTATCATGAAGAGAGATTCCTTTTAGTCCATCCAGAAAGCTTTAGTGTTTGGGCTTTACAGGCAGAAGTTTCCAGCTTTTTACTAAGTATTCAAGTGTAAGCCAGTGGTGCCAAAACCCAATTACATATACTTTCTTAAAGAAATAATTTTTAGGCCCATCATCTTGCATTCATATTGCTAACAAACTATTCAGAAGTTAAGGACTACACCGTCAACTGAATTTCAAAGTTTAGTGAGCAAATACATGAGGAGAACTGAAAGAAATCATTTGATGATGGAGTATTGCTGCTTGAGTAGTGAAGTCATATAGCCTGTAGTTCGGTCTGACGGCTGAGTCTGATGGTGCAGTTTGTTTTGTGATCTGATCTGACATTTTAATCATCTGAGTCAGGCTGAGGGTCCACATGCGCATGTTAAAGGGACGGGATTGTTGCTGTACCTGCTGAAGCTCCCTGCCTCAGCAGACCGTCCTATAGAGATAACAGATATCATGAGAGAGAGAGAGAGGGAGCTTGGGAAAGAGGGGTGTGGTGTGGATGAACAGAGGCAAATAATGACAGGATAGGAAACATGTGCTTATATTGTGATAGCAAGAATAGGAAGTGATGAGGTGAGATCCCTCTGCTGAACTTCTGTCCGTACAATTCCATTTAACAAATCTAATAATGTCAGCTTCTATCTTAAAAATCAAAACACTGATGAAAGACTGAAGGCTCCCATTTTAGGATAAATCAGATAGACTTCTAAAAAACAGCAATATCCCTTTATGTGGAAGAAGTGTAAGGGATAATTTCCATTTATCCTGCTCAGGATAAAACCCAAGCAGTAATTCAGTGAACGGATGTCATTCTCAACTATATTGTTCATTTTTTAAGGGGCAATAAAACGACCAAAATTCCTTGAATAAGCTTTGTTTCATAAACTCTGTCTCTGAAGCATAATGTATAGTATAAGTATGTCTAAACTCGGAAGTTACCAGGTGGACATATCATGGCTGGCAGTCTGGTGGGAGCTGGTGATATGAAGCTCTATTGTGGGACAGGGAGAATGATTGAGTGCCCCGGGCCTACACCGGTCGTCCCGTCTGTTCTGTTGCCACTCTATTCCATCATAGGCACATTTGCCCTAAAGCGAGTCTCCGGAGAAAACGGGTGCTGACCTTGTGCACCTGTGCTTCTTTGATGCCGCAGATGGAAACTTACCTCAGTAACCCAGGAGTTTGCTGTCTCTGTCCCCTACCTGTTTGGTCTCTTAAGCTGTTCTGATTATAATTCAGACCAACACTTCTTTCTTTTCCTCATTCTACATTAGAAAAAAATGCCCCGGCCCCCTCACATCTTACTCACAGCTGTATTTCAATAGGAAGGAACTGAAGGGTTAAGAGATTTGAATGTGCATCTGAATGTGCAGATCCTATCACATTACAAAAATATATCTCTTCAAACTTCACACAGAAGATTGTGATTGAAGATAAATCTAATGTTTTATCATGTCTCTTTTCAAGCTTCCATTATAGTGTGGGTGTTCTTGATGAGTGGTAAACTGGAAATTATCCAAAGTTGGAACGTTGACATGGAATGTCAGCCCATTATGGCCCGTCACTCAGTGCAGACAGATAAATTACTTTGCTGTCAATCTGGCCATCAAATGAAAAGAATTGTGGGAGTAATCAATGGCAAACAGGAAGATGAAAAAAATAATTCCTTACTCCATCACGATGGCGTGAATACATCAAATGGCAAATGAATTTTCTGCCCTCAACTCCTTTACTACCATCCTCATTTGCATGCAATGCTACTCAACCATCCCAATTAGAGGGACAAAGAAGGGAGTAATTGCAGATTAAAAACTAGAATGCTATATGTAATCGCATGGATCAAAACACAATTAAAACTTCATCTCAACCTGTTATAGCTCACTGACGAGCCCAACCCCCCTCCTTGATCTTAATACTTTAAATCATATAAGGGAGGGTCGTTTGCCGACGGACAGATGAAAACACCTCTTGCGCCCAACAGTAAATTAATCGCACCAATTATTCACCACCGAGAGACGTTTAATGCAAGCCTTTGGAGAAACGAAAGCCGGGCACTCAAATCCTCTCATTTGTAATTGGCTGTCTACTTCAATAATTGATTGGAACAAATGTGAAATGGATGAGAGGGTCTAAGTGTTCTCCATCACACGGTTTCTGGTTCAGCAAGTTCACGGGCGACTGCTCAGAGAAGAGTCCCGCTGCACAGATTTAGCTGATTTTTATATCATCTGATTGCTATGCATGTAAGTGAAGGTAATAGTGGTGATCCATTTATATCATAAGGACATTCAAGGGACAGTTTGTCCTGGTGCACACAAGCAAGACTGTAGTCCTCAGTGTCAAATGTCAACAATTCAGAGACAATAACACATAGACTATTACTATACCATTAGATTTGGTACAAAGCAAAGTGCATGTGTGTGTGTGTTCACGCAGGCTTGCAGCGAGCTGTTCTCCAACAGGCCCAACCCCCATCGAACACAATTGACTCTTGCACCTTCTGATTCGTGAACACAGACAAAAAAAATCCCTTAAAATTCATGAATTGAATTTTTTTTGCTACTGGCAAGAAGAAGAAACAATTAGCAGGGGCGCCCTCGCTAAGGTCCACTAAAATCAATAGTCCCTGACGGTATTGTAAGCCTATTGACCAAATGGTGCTATTGACCTGAACCCGTACATGCGACAGACATTCTTAGAGGGATTACAGGTCTGCTCTATACAAATGTAGGCAGATTAGCAGATTACCATGCATAGTCAAGTAGCCTTGAAGAGCTTGAGTAGTCAGTGTGATCTCCACCCTCACCTTATATAGCTGTTCAGCATTGTCAAAGAAACCCATGATAAGGCAGTCTGGAACAAGAAGTGATGTTTTTAATTCACTTCATTCTGCGCATGCAGAATTGGATTGTGTTTGCTGCATCTGTTTGTTTGTGTGCCTGCGTGCATGTTTTTTTTTCCATGTGTGTCAAGATATCTTTACAACCATGGAAGATGAAGTCATGAAACGAAAACCAGCATGCTCAGTGGGGCCCTGGGGCAAAAAAATGAATCAATGACGCTGAGCAAGAAAGGCTTAAGGGGGCATGTGGGATGTTCTGCTCCTTTCACTGTCTTGTTGAAGACTGGAAAAAAAGCACACTGCTACGATACACTGTATATATGCTCTTACGTGAGCACGTACATGCGTGCACGCACATTCACACACACACACACAGACACACACGCTTTCACTGCAGAAAGAATGAGAATGAAACTGTTGTGAATGAGCAGAATGTGGGCAGGATAATTGAATCACTGGATTACTGGAATGTGTTGAAATGTACATGCTCTGAAATACTTTGTCCTTTTAATTTTGAGTTTAAGTGCTTTTGGTCACATATCAGTATCAAGTAAGGAATTGAATTGTATTCAATCAATTAAATGCATTTTCACATTGCTGCATGCTTGTTTACTGTGCCCATTTCACAGACCAGTTGGTTTGGACCAATGAGTATCTGTTCTATGGCTATCTCCCTCATGTCTTTTTTTGTTGCTTTCTTTCTCATCTATGCTTCTGTCGCTGCACAGGGGGAAAAAATCCCGTCGCCATAATGCATGATGGGAATGAGAATGCAGGTGCTGAAATGATCCCCTTTCATGCTGAATAATTGCACCGGCACCCCTCCACCTCCCACCCCCAGTTGCTTAGCAAATCCTCCCCACAAGCCTTTGCTGCTGCTTGCTGCGGCGGGTCCCATCCACCTGCCAAGGGCTAAACACTAGTCCATCCATCACCGCACCACTTGACAAATACATTCCATAATAGAAGTTTATTTTTTATGGGAGGCTGAATCAGAGGCCTTCCCATGCATACAAAAACGTGTCAAAGTTATTTATGGGAGCTGCTGAGAAGCACAATATGTCATATCAAACTCCTATTTTCCCTTTCCTACCACCGCATCGCCTGTCAATATCACTGCAGCTATCAATAATGTGGAACACCGGCAGAGATAAAGCCCTCTGGAGCTGTGGGTCACATGGAAGAACGTCCTCTCCTGCTGCTGGAGGAACACACACACACACACACACACACATATACACACAAACACACAGATAAGAACATACACACACACACTGGCACACAGATTTACACGTTTACAAACAGGCAATCATTGGCAGATTCTCTCGCTCCTCCTCTCTGTTTCTTAGAACACTGGTTCACACACTATTCATGTTCACATGCACATTTGAGTTGTGTTCACACTTAAACATAGCTGATATGAAAAGCGCACATATTGGCAGGCGCACTCTCACCCATACACATTGTTATTTACGTTTGCAACACAAATATTCCACAAATATTAGTTTAACGTCTTCAAAAGCAAATGCTGTGTTTTTTGAGGAGCAGAATTAACGATGGAGCGGTTATGTTAGCATGTTCAAAATGAAAAATGTAATGCTTTCAACTTAAGTCAGGGAGGGCTGTTTCTATCTTTTAGTGTCCAATGTCAATTATGAATAGAGATAAGGCATTTAGCTGACATTCTTGTACAGTGTGGGTTACAAAGGTCAGTATGTCTAGGTGGAAAAAATGGTGGCCTCCCAGATGGTCTAACCAGTTTGCTCTACAGTATATTGCACACCCAGGATTTCTAAGCGATGTAGGGTGAACTTGCAGAAAAGCAGATTCCTAGTTAGCACTGAAGGGCAACTTTATCCGGAAGCTTTCTGCGTTGGCTACAGCAATGATGGCGTTTGGATGCTTTGCACGGTGGGATGAGTAATGATGTTCAAACGAGGAGACCACCTGTTTATCCACCTACAGCTGTAAAATACTGATACCTCAGTGTTTGAATTTGGTCTATAAATGTAGCAAATAAATAGCCTGGTGTCTTATTAATTCACGGATGAAAAGACAATGATTTAACCGAGATTTGAATGTATATTTGCAGCGTGACTGGTGCACATTGGCATTGTCCCTTTGTACTGTATGTGAGGTGTGATCATCTTTGTACCGTGTGTGTCAGTATGTGTGAAACCCTGCAGGCTGTCTCTGCGCCAATGTCACCAAGACAAATTCCTGTACATCTATTGTACTTAGAAAATAAAACATGCCTGATTTAGATCTGAAGTCAAGTTGAGTTGACTCACAATCACTTTTAAGTTTGGTCAAGGAACTGAATGATTCATCACATCTTGACTGATCTTCAACCCCTGGCATGTTGAAGAACGCATACTGAAATTGACTACTTACATGCAGTGTGTGCAAGAATATTAAGCCAAGTTCAAAAGTTACACAAATAGTGGCAAGCTGTGCACTGAGAGCCATGGCTGCCAAGAACGCAATGGAATTCAATGGCATTGACGGCCTCATCTGTCTCGAGGTGTCCGAGTAAATTCATTCACCGATGCATGCTCCAATTCCATTCCCAAATCCAAGTTGAGCAACATATTAATTGAAATCGAATGCTGTGTACCAGTTCACCTTGGACGTTGTATGTTAACAGCCAGGTCCAATAGTGTCACTATGTTAACGATTCTACTAGATCACTAATGAACAGCTTTGCTGAGCTTTGTACAATGGAGTACAGGTGAGAGGGGAATATAGAGTAGGGCAGTGCATCCACTGGCTTTCAGGGTAAGGTGGAAAAACATACATGGGTATAGCATAATCCTAGGGAGTGGCATGACCCTTGTTCATTATAAAGTCATACATTCAGTTCTGATGAAGATTGAAAACATGGTATAGATAGCAACATTTCCATATTGTTATTATGTTCATATTATGAGCAAAGAGTTGTGCCTCTTCTATGAGAGATGAGCAACTTTTCTGAAGAGCTTTAGCATGTTAGTGGAGTAATAACAGTGGCTTATAATTTCAGTGACATACTCTAAGGTTCTTTAACTTTCTAGGCCCCATAATGGCCATTGTATGTTTTATTATTGCCCATT
Organism: Centroberyx gerrardi; assembly: GCF_048128805.1. Taxonomy (NCBI): domain Eukaryota; kingdom Metazoa; phylum Chordata; class Actinopteri; order Beryciformes; family Berycidae; genus Centroberyx; species Centroberyx gerrardi. The sequence goes on from NC_136015.1 coordinate 15,034,219, forward strand.
TTTTCAAGTTATCACTTTGAGTGAGAAGACTAATGTCAATGTGTTGTCGTTTACAAGTAAGACATTTTTTGTATTTTGGAAACTTTGCTGTGGTGAATGTTCAACAACTCTGAAACATCAGATTTTCTACTTCATTTTTTATTTATTTGAAACATTTATTTTATGTATACTATTTGTGAACTAAAATAAAATGAATAAATCCGTGGCCATTTAACTACACAATACATAACCATCAAGATGTAAGCTTAATAAGGTGGTACAGTTTTTGTTTTTTTTAAACATGAACATCACTCAAAACATTGGACCAATTCACCTACGGCCCCCTCACAATCAACTGTGCATCATTTTGTGGTTAACTAGGTTTGATTTAAACTATTCCAGAGGACAGTTGCAGAGAGAGCTGCTGGGACCCACTGCTTTCCCGCACAGGGGCTGAGGCCTGTCATTCATCTTGACAGACACGTCCTTTCAGTGTAAGAAATTGTACCAAATAGGGTCCCCTGATAAAAGCTGACAAACCAATCAAAAACAGACAGAAATTAGACTCTCCAACTTGAGAGCTGTCAATCACATTGATTGGCAAGCTTAGCAGGTGAGTCCTTGCTAAGCAACAGAAGGAAATGGAGGCTGCCTTGCATCATGATTCCTGAGATAGAAAATTGTAGGTAATTAGTTTACTCCTCCTTTCTTTAATCTATTTGATAATAATTAAACAGAATCAATTTTAACGACCATAGGCGACACAGACAGTGGTGGATATAACCAAATTTCACCAGGGGGACCCTCCTGTCCTGTGGTCACTGGCCAATAATTGAGCAATGTGCATATATTCACCCTTAATTGATTTATGTCAGAATTGAGTTTTGTTTGTTTTTCAGTTATGCTTTAACATCCTGTCCAACAGGAGAGCAGAAAACGCACATCCGGAGGTTATCTCGGGGAACACGGTCGAGAACCTTTTCAGAACTCACAAAACACGAACAGAAAGGATTAGCAAACTCCCATGACACCTCGATTATCTCTTAGAGAAAAAGCCGGCTCACTGTTCGTGATCAGGACAAAATCTGCATTATTCCTCTTGAATCTAATCTAATCTAAAGCACTTAAATGTGAGCATTGAAGTCTCCAAGTAGAACTATGGATTTGGTAGGTGGAGCCCTCTCCAGCACCTCTTACTCCTTCCTTAGTTTTTCTTTTTTCAAACGTAATTTTAGAAAGGTAAGAACACATGAGCGAAAAAGAACAACAGAGAGTAATCAGAAGCGCAGAAGGCGGAAGAAAGAACAAACAGCTTACTCAAAACTGTTTACAATAGACTCATCTTCTACCGCCCTGGGCTCAGTGAGAGTAACCATATAGTTTCAAATCTCTCTACAGGCTATTCCATATACAATGATGGGTGAGGGCTTTAAAGTTTGTAACAAATCTCAAAGTACTACAAACTGTATCCCACATGTGAAGGTGCATGTGGGATACACACACACACACACACACACACACACACACGTGAAGGCACTGAGTAGATGTCTTCATTAGATCACCATAATCCAATGCAGGTGAAAAGGTAGAAATTACTACTCTTTCTGTACTTTAAAAAAAAGTAAGATTTGTTTCTAAAATAAAACTTTAACTTTACTTAATTTAACCTTAATGTCTTCACCTGAAGTTCATTTCATACACCTTGTGGAAGTGTGAATGAGCTACACCCTTTGGAGAGCTAATACGCTGCCTTTCAGTGTAATCTCATTTGAGCGTATTAATTAGGCTATGGGGAGTTAAATGTAGGCACCAGCCCTTCTCAAATGGACACTATCTGGTTCCCTTCCACTGTGGCAATGCAATTGCCCAACCTCAACTGTACCTGCCAGTGATTGGATTCCCAAAAGCATTATAAAAATAAAGTGATCTTTGTTCCTGGAGCAAATGTGATCTTGTGGCCATGAAGGATGACATATCCCTTTAACCCTTTACGAGAATGGTAGAAACTAGTTTGTTTAAGATTACTTAGCAGTGGGACCTGGTTTGGCAATCCTAGATTTAAGTGCTAATAGCACTCCTGATTTACCATACATTGATTCTGAGTCACTTTTGTCTACGCACAAGGTTTCATCAATATTTTATACAGCTAAGAGAATTTATACTGTCCTGTCTTGTAATCAGTGCCAAGTTATCCAATTAATACCTAGGTGATTTAGAATCTGCAGGACATTAAAGGTGTATCTGTGTATGTGCTTCTGTGTGCATTCACCTCTGTGTCTGTGACCGCGTTGGTAAATTTAGTGGCCAGAGTCACCCTTTACTCCAACAGATTTTTCCATAAAACACAATAATAACAAATCATTCACCAAGTAAGAAGGCTAAATGTTAATGTATTGCTGGTCTATAGTCTCCCTTCCTAGTTTGAAGAAACATACAAAAAATGGTCCATCAGCTAAGCGCTTGGCTAATGGTAGTGTTTTTAATAACAAACCCAAAAACGCCTTTTCAGACCCTTCTTAGTAAACTAAAAGGCCTTGAGAAATCATTCAGAGCTACATGATACATCATCAAACTTCACGTTAGTTGCTTGACGTATGAAAACAAACTTGTTGGTGGAAGGCAATGAAAGGCCTTTGGAAAGATGCAGAGTACAGTATATATACCAGGAGGAAAGGAACAACTGCCACAGAGGGAGAGGAGTACTAATGTGAGCTGAAATCTATTTTCAAATGTGTGCTTCGGTGTGCTTTGTTTGATTGTTTATTGATTATAAGGGTTTCTGGTATAGTACATTACTCCAACTTACAGAATGCACTTGCAAGCTTCAGTAAGCCACAATGAATTTCAACAAAGTTTAATACCCAGTCCATTCCATTTTTAACCCGTAACAAGAGTAAGATTATTTGAAGAGAAGTTCCTGTACACTGTACTTGGCAAAGAAAGTTGTTTGTTAAAAAAATTATTTGTTGATTAAGTCCTTTGTAACCAGTGTAATCAGTGTTATTAAGCTTTTGAATACACCAAAGCACCACTCTACTCCACTTTTTCAGTGATACACCAAACTACGAGTTTCTGAAGTGAAACATAATGTATTTTCTATCTTTCTGGGAAGAGTCTTTCCTACTCATTAATCTAGACTGAGCTGTCTTAGGCCATAGGAATTCTTAAGTGATATGCCCCAACATGAGAAGGTTGAAGGAGTTAAATGAAGCCGGCAAAACAAGGGTGAAGCAAAGGGGAGACACTGTTTATCATAAAAGACGGCCGCTAATGACAAAATGTAAGACACAAAATGACAAAACTTTTTCAGGCCCCTGACTGGGTTTCCTGGCAGGGGGGCCCAGCCGTCCCCCTACAGCCCCATGTTAGCGAGCAGCTCATATAATGATCCACAAATCCCCCTACAGTGATCATGACAGACCATGGCCCTCAATTGCTTTCATGTGTTAATCCTTAAAACATGCTTGAAAGAAACAAAACATCTGATGGTGATGGGGGCGAGTCAACTTTTCCACTGATTATCCGTGTGTGTGTGTATGGGGTGGGGTGGGGTGGGGGTGGGGGGGTTGTTGAAGTCCATAACAGCTTGACACATGAGTTGGGTTGCAGTAAGGCCTGCGTCGCATTGTAAAATGGAGTCATGTTGAAGGGAGAGAAGTGTACGTCAAGCTCATTTTGCTCTCGGTCTCATGCTGTCTAGCCCTATGCAGTATGCTGTGACACTCAAACAGCTCCAAATGAACGCTGATGCCCTTAGCGTTGATGTGTTATGCCATTTGCCGTTTGCCTCATTCATAACTTATGATGTTACTCATGGTAATGGCGCAGGCCCTTTTGCCAAACGTAATGAAACGTGATCAGTAAAAGGAATCTCAAAGTTGGCTGTCATTTCTGTCTCAGTGTATGAATTTGACTAAGCTGCTGCAAATCAAATGTTTGAAGTCCTTGATCTCATTTCAAAATTGCAACTTTTTCTGAGGCTAATTTCAAATGGCTAAGTGGATTCTTGCTTTTAAACACGAATCAATAAATTTCAATTAGCATCAACTGTACATTATAATATGTGTTTAACAGCAGGGATGCTTTTAAATGTTGATCACATGAACTTAAAGTAAATCATATTCTCAGAAATGATTCCACTGCAGGCTGTAAGCATAGGCTACATGTTTAACGTCTTGGTGAACGCTGAAAGAAGGCCTTGGAAAACGTTTTAGGCCTTGAAAATGTTGCTGTGCTGTTGTTTTTCCCTTCTCTTTAGGAACACACAACACAAAAAAATTGGGAATTTACATTGATATTACAATTCCATTTCCAGTAACTTATGGTCACTAAAGTAAATGTGTGCTTGCCATTTATATAGAGAATTGTATGCTGCTAAATCTCTTCCATGTGGTAAATTAAAGACTGTCACTGTCATCGTTGGTGTCAGCCATATTGTCTCTTGTTCCATTTAGCGGTGTCAGAATAGCATTTGACGACGGAATAATAAAGTTGAAAAAGCTTACTTTTTCTTCAAGTTGTTCTTGAAGCAGACAAAGAGACACATTAGACTGTTTTGAAATGTTTTGAACAGCCAAGGTTGTACAGTCAGTCCAATCATTGGCAGTGTGAATGCTGTACATCAGTGAATGCTTTACATCAGTGAATGCTGTACATCAGTGAATGCTGCACATCAAAGAACACAACCTCTGCCGACCAAGTATGAATCTACGCAGTACAGCAAATTACTGCACAGTCTTTAAAAACACAATTTCAAAACATCACTCATCAGTTTCATCTGAAGATTGTGATTCGTATTTTTATAATCTCAAAATAAAAATCCAGATTGGGGAATTCATGTTAACAGTTTGATAGAGAAACAACAATCTGCCTATTTTGACAAAATCACAAAGTTTTTGTACCAGACGTAATCCCACCACAAATAGCCATTGTTTGACTGCCACCACCAATTTCATTCATTGCTAACTAGTGTGGGCTGTAACCCCAAGTTTCCTTTTTACTTCAGGTGCAAATTGCAAAGCCATTTTGCCGTGGAGCATTAAGTTGTATTTCATCGCTCAAACAGCATTACTATTACTTTGATGTTGACCTCATTGCGACTGTTTATATTTACAAGCTCTTCCACGAACACAAGTTTACAACGTGCTTTATTTACTGCAGCTACAGTGGGTTTAATGTATGTTGTCTCATAAACTACACACAATAAAAGTGGCTGCACATTTATTATTACTCTCTGGTGGCTATTCAGCCTTGTCACACACACACACACACACACACACACACACACACACACACACACACACACACAGTACACAACAGACAGCTGTTTAAGGGAATGTATGTTTTTGATTAGGTTGGTGATGCCTAAAATGTATTCATTGTTGCACTCCACTCATTTAAAAGTCGTGTGTGTGCACATTTACATACGTGTCTGGATGTGTTGATGCAGGTTGCGCGAGAATTTAAATTCACTGTAAAAAGTAATAGTTTTGATGAAATTATTTAGACAATTTCTATCAGATTTTTATGTGAGTGTAACATGCTATTGTATTTTCTTTGGTCATTGCAAAATATTATGTTCTGTATATTGCTGCTTCAGTCTTTTTACTTAGTATATTTGCTAACATCACATCTCTTTTTCTGTTGTATGGCTTTCAGTAGCCTGGGTCCAGACTCCTGAATTGCGTCCCCACTTTTGTGGAGCGATTCAGAGAGTCTTATATTGCTCTATTCAACAGCGTGTTCTAGCTCGGAGAAACAATCGAGCCAATCGGCGCCTTTGCGGGCGGGACTAGAGTTTGAACCGTTCGTGCAGAGGCTTTTCATTGGCATTTCGGCAGAATAATATTTGTTGAAATCGTTCCTTAACCAACATATTGTCTTTGCATGATGATAGATGATATTTTTGTCAAAAACCACCAACATTCTTGTTGAAGTTAGTAAATACGGCCAGCATCAGTGTAACTGAAAATAACGTCAGAGTGGGCAGATACGTCAGTCACTAGTGATTAGTTAGGGGAAAATCACCCCCACACACACACACACAGACACACACACCCACACCCACCCACACACACACCCACACAGAAAACGGCTAACAAGGAGGCAATCTCAGGCTGAATAATGGAGTGGGAATAAAATGGCCATTCAGTATGAATATCAGGCTAGGCTTTCAACATTGCTTTAACACTTTAATACACATTTGTAATATCACCGCTATTCAAAATGGTATACCTCTTTCCGAACCATAGGTGTTTTTATCAGTTTGACTAATACTGAAAAAATCCCTAAAAAGACAATTGTCATCACTATTTTATCTGTGTGAAAAAATGTCAACCATCAGCAGTATTGGGAGATCCAGCAGAATGAAAATCCCTCTTCCTTTCCTAATCAAAATTTCCATTTCCTATCATTTGGGAGCTGTCGATGCAGGATAGCCTATGCTTTCATCCCAGGTGGAGGTTTAATTTGAAGCGAGGTATGGAAATTAAAAAGTCAGCTTATGTCTTCCTGTCAATCAATCGTTTGTTCATATGGGAAGCTCTCCCGCTTAGGTGCTGACAAGAGTGAGCCTATTTGATCTGGGCTTTTCAAAGAGGAAAAAGCCTGGATGGCCATCAGAAATCATTCGCTTCTCACCGGGACGTCCAAGTGCTATCTTGACAGGATACAATCATACGCAGGTTAATGCAATATCTATCTTGTTAATCTTTTTACTATTACCATTACAACTCATTTTGATTTGATAGTGGAACTTTTTTCATTCAATCAAAACTTGTTAAATGACTTTCACTTTGCTCTCAGGAAGTTGGGTGATGTTAAGTCGGTAACTAGACTTAAATGTATTGACGTAATGAGTTGGATGGCGTCCTATAGTCTGAAAACAGGAAAAAAAAATGAACTCTATTAACATACAGTCTACAAGCTTGCAAAATGAATAATTTAGCCTGTGTTCTGTGAAGGAGTTCTTGGTGGTTTTGGTGGAGGCGGGGTGGCACACTAACCCTTTGTGGCCTTATGCGGCACCTCAGATTACAGTCATTCAAGAGTTTGACCTACCTTATTGCGCATAGTCTTCAATCAAATTTACTTGGTGTACTTTGAAGCAGGCCCAAATAGCAATATTGTTCCAGTCTGAAGTGAAACAAATGAACTCTTACTCTGTATGGTTGAAAATGTTTATGTGTGTAGATTACCTCACCTCTGTCAAAAGTTACCCTCTACATAGACCTGACACAGACTCTACATAGAGTTCTAGGTTCGAATCCAACCCATTCCTCTCTCGCTCTCTCTCTCTCTCCCAATCCTTCCTGTTTTTCTCCACTTATAACTGTCTAATAAAAGGCGACCCAAATGGCCCAAAAAATCATAAAAACTCACTTTTTTATTATTGCAGAACTTTCTTCTGCTTCCAAAGGAATCAAAAGGTATCCTAATGTTGCACAGAACATAGTAATGAATCGGATAAGAACAAAAAAGTTTTGTCGAGTGCTTGTCATGATCAGGTTTTAAACTTACCTCTCCGATTCCCAATAATAATGAGATGAAATTAACTCTACATACCCTCATGAGCAATTGTCTTTCCCTCAGATTGACACACAGAACATAATCTAAAGCCAAATCCCTTTCTGACCTGGGTCTAAATGATCTGATTGGAGGGAAAAAAAAATCTGTTAAATCTTTTTGGGATTGGGCTGTAAAACGTTGAACAAAATGGTGAGAGTAAGTCTAGGAAGAGTTTACATTCTCTGAGAACACTGACACACAACTGGCTCAGAAGTGGAAATGCTGTAATCGCCATGCTCATAAAACATGCATAAAAGAGTATTTAAGAGTCAGCCTACGTCAGTGTCATAAAGAGTGGATGCACTTAGAAATATTACTTGGGTCAAGCGAGTGCACTGTATCTACTACCAAGAAGAGAATGAGGAATCTGTGGAAAAAAACGTCAACAACAACCAAAAAAAGTTACTGCAAAAACAAATAAACAAAACTAAATCATCTAAAGCATCTTTAAATTAGTTCACACTTTCCATAGATAGGAAAGCTCATTAGCATGTTTTGAATGTATAAATATAGGGCAGGCACAATGCCACAGGAAAATAAAAAAAAAAATCACATTCATGTCACACCACATGAGGTCAATGCCATTGCACCTATGATTAAAACATTGTATAAAAACACTTCACATCTTTGAGATTGAGTTTGTAATTTAGCTTAGATGATTTAAATAGCACTACAAGCAAAGAGAGTTTAGCATACAAAAGGAAACTTTGGAGACCAGAAATTAGATTTTGAAAGGACATTAACTGACGGGAGCTGAGACTGAAGCTTTTAGGCGGTAGTGGTTTAGTGGTTAGCTCTGTCGCCTCACTATAAGAGGGACTGTGGTTTGATCCTCGGCCCTTTCTGTGAGGAGTTTGCATTTTCTCACCATGTTTGCCTGTCTTCTGCTTACATTCCAATGACAAGCAAGTCAGGTGGGCTGGAGACTCTAAACTACCCATAGGTATGAATGTGAGTGATTGTCTATCTGTGTTAGTCCTGTGATGGACTATTGACTTATCCAGGGTGTTTACCTGCCCAGTGCATGCTGGGATAGGCTCCAGACCCCTGACTGTGAAGAGGAATAAACAGGTAAAAAAAAAAAAATCCAAATTTCAGGAATTTCTATGGAATTACTTATCTTCAGTGAAGTATGTGCCATGCTTCATGACGACTCGACAAACTGCTGAGGAGTTATGGCCAATTCTTTGTTAGGCTATGCCCTTTCTCAAATTCATGATTTGATAGAGACCGTATTGTTTATCTGATCAGGCCATTTTATGGGACATGTACAGTATGTGTGTCAGTCCAACAATAAAGTGTACCAAGTTTGGTCCACATCAGTTCAAAATTGAGGAGACCTTTGGGAAATACTTGCTTTAATGCAAAATGCTGGGAAATCCATGTTTGCATACTTTGATGGTTTAACTAAAAAATTTGTACTGGTCAGTTGTATATATGCAGCAAGTCTCATATTATAGGTATAGGTATCACCAGGTTGGAGGAATTACAGCCTTTTGAACTTTGAAAGTTTATCAGAAAACTATAGTGCCCCGCTTCAGGCCAATTAGGGTAAAATAATGGGTTCATTTTGTCCCTTATCTCCACTGAGCATGGTGGTTTTTGTTTCATGGCTCCATGTGGACACACACACAAAAATCATGCACACACAATCATGGCAAACACAATATATCTCTGCATATACCCAATGTAAAAATTTGAAGAAAACAACACAAAACAACAAAATGATGTTACAAAACCAAAGCACATTCACTGATCTTATTTCAACTATGGTCCTAAATTGGGAGAATTGAATGAGTGAGTGTAATATGAGATTTTCTAGTTTGCCCAATTTATTGGGGCAATGCCATCACTCCAATGTGCTTAATAGAGTTGCACAGTGCTGTAGACATGCATTTTGGCAATGGTACATAAGGGCGCACAAGATGTGCATAAGTCTGTTTGAAATTAGTTATTCCTATGCCCCTAGGACAGTTCAGTCTGTACCAGTGAATATTCACTACTGTCTGTCATCGCCACAAACAAGGAGAGATTGTCCTGCCCCGTAATCTGTCTTGTCATGTTCATGCTCTGTACAGCTCCATGCAGAATGAATTAGGAAAAAATGGAAAAGGTGATGGAGACAGTATCCTGGATGATCAGGGTACTTTTTTCATTTGGAAATGACAACACTATCATAATATAATACTAATAAGTAGTATAATAGTAATACTCGGCTTCAAATGTAATTATCTCCTTCCGATTTTGGATGGAGAGTTTACTTTAAAAAGCGTACAGTAGTCCAAAAAAACACTTAGTGCCAACAATGTTGAACACAAGGCAAAAATTGCTTGTTGCTTGTCGTATTGCTTCACATCAGGAGAAGACAAAGGAGGAGGCTGTGGGTGCAGAGCATTTTACAGCGCCGTCGGGAGCTTGGTGAGTTTCACCCGCTGGTGCAGGAGCTCCGTCTGGATCGGGACAGGTTTCAGCGCTATTTCAGGTTGGACCCACGATCGCATTTAGACACAAACTACTCGAAAGCTTTTCCTTCTGCGCTGAGTTTGGGGTTAAGTTCATACAGTTTAGCCTATCAGAAATAGTTTCAGATTAGGCTATTCCTTTAGTTGCTAGCTCAAAGTTGCTCATGCAGTGTAACACCTGAATCTTTAAATGAAATGGAATGTCCCTTTAACCAACAGACAGGCCATAGTTAGGATGGGACAAATCAACGATCAACACAAACTAACAAATTAACAAAGTAATATTGTCAACAGCTGCTACAAAACACTGTCATGGAATAAATGGAAAATGGCCCTTTTAGTTCTACTTTATCTGTAATAAAAGCAAGAAAGATACTACAGTTTCTCCACCACAGTGCACAATAACTATGTGTTTGTTTGGCAAGCCTTTGTAATGTACACAATATGTATGTTGCACAAACAGGCAGAACACAGGAGCAGCATTCATTGTTTGTGATGCATAATTCATACCCATGTTTTTCTGTTAAAAATTCAACAGCTCAACAAAAGATTTTTCAAAAAGAAAAAACAAAAACAAGAATGTATTGTGAGGCAGTACATGAAAGGTAATGAAATGTTAAATATCGTTCAGTGAGTTTTGTACCTTTAAATACAGAGCAGATGTGGTAGCACTGTATCTCCTAATTCACCACCTCTAATGTCCTAATGCACTTTTATTATGCCACAATACCACTATTTATCTTTTAGGTTTATGCCAATCACCTAAGTTTTCATTTTATTTTATTTTTTCATGGTAATTTATTTTTACACTAAGGATGGGGAAAATCAAATGAGCATTTTAGAATTACAGGTTTTATTGTATATTTCACAACATTTCATTAGGTCCTGCAAAAATAAATGTACTCCCACTCCCATTCACAGTCTCTGTCTTTTGAAACAGATATAATAATACAGTAACTAAATGTATTGGACTTAGTGGTTAGTATTTTCCACCTAGGCTATACTTGGAAACCTTTTTAATCAATACACATAGGAATGAGAAAACAGGAAGTAAATGATCACACCAAACAACTGTTGATGACAGACAGCCCTCAATGACTGGAAGACACTAATGAGAAGAAACAATAGAATACTTTAACTTTGTTTGGACTAGGTTACAGCCGCTTTGGTGAGTTTCTAACGCGCAAAGTGACTGATGGATGCTGCAATTCTACAGTTCCTGCTTTGGTGATGTTGGCTTATATTACATTGAAAGCCCAAACTGACCACTACTTCATTGATTGTCAGTGACAATTTTATATTTAATTCCCTAGCAGCTTTATGTTTCATTAAGCAATTTGCCACCAAGCTAAACACATTTCAAATTTCTTTTATTACCTTGACTTGATCATGTAAGGATGGATGGTGATGTCAAAGATTCTGTGGATATATATTGTTACCACACCTCCAAAAGACAGAAGCTGGTTAACAAATGACACTCCACTTTTGAAATCAAAACAATATTATTCCACCTCAGTCGATTTAATTGCTTGGATGGACCTTTAAATGAGATTTAAATCAATGCAGACAGATTAACGAGGACGCCGGTCACATGATGAGGGTTTGTCTGGTCCCTCCATGTTAAATTTCTCTTTCTGCACAACATGGGAACCTGACAGTAGCCTATCGCACCAGCTGAGCTCTACTCCACAATGCCCTAGGCAACAAAAATGTTAATTGGGCTTCTAATATGCTATTTTGTTGGCCACAATCTGTAAATATCACTTAACATCAACGGAGTAAACCAAGCAGAGTAACCAAGCCCGCGACCACCCAGCCTTGGTTGCCCTTTTCATGCAAATAATGGCAGTTGCTGTTTGTCGTCAATGATGATGTAAAATACAAAATGCAAGTATTCAGAATACACTCATTTTCCTTCTCAGCATTAAACAACACTAACGTAACAACTCATTTGTGTGGCATCACATCTCAGGTTTTCATAAAATATTATTAGCTGAAAACAAGTCAAGGAGCTTTTACTAGAAGAAAAAAAAGAGAAAAACTTGTTTTACTTCCCGTTTTAATAGGGATTAAAGGAAACCCAACAGCATAATGTCTACCTCTGTCTTCTTTACCACTATGCCACAGGAAAAATATAACCTTTCAGTCTTCACTGCAGGGGAAGGTGGATTGACTGAATCCTGGGTCAAATCAAGGTTAGAAAGGGCTACTGTACCACTTTATACCATAGCGTTAGTAGCAGTAATGGCACAGTCAAGAGACATCATTTACCAGTCTAAGATGGCAATCTATGAACTCAGAAACATGGCACTGGTTGTCTTGTAATTGTGCAAAGTTAAGCTCACTTGAGCCATGGAATATATGCAGACAGACATGCATTATTTTGACAGTAATGCACCGAAATGGCCTATCAACAGCAACAACTGTTCATCTCCCTGAGACAACCTATGTTGCTTATTGCTGTACATTAAGACCTTAAAACGCTGCCAGAATCCCATTAATACATCTCATTGCATAAAATTTCCATTTGATTTGTATTCAGAATTTTAGATGACCAGTAGAGCACCAGAAAACCCTCATTATTTCATATTCAATCAATCACTCATCGGCGAGCGCCTGTATTATGCCAGTTTTGGCAGTGTGTGGTTTCATCTTGATTATGGAGATTGGCATTAAAATCAGAAGAACAATGTGGACGTCTCGCGCATGGCCGTTCCTGAACATGTCACAATTTCATTACTATTGACAAGCTGCATTATAATGTACTTATGTGTCCTCCGCATCTCCAATGGGTTTGAGTGGGTCAAATGTTCAGAACATTACCGGCCCTACAAGCAAATTCACCTCATGAATATTTGGAATATTGAGCATTCTTGGTTGTCTTGATTACGATATATATTTGAATATGTTAAAAATAACTCAATACTTAATACTTTGGTTACAAGAAGTAGAGTATATAGCATCTAATTTTGTCTATATTCACTTATATCCTTAAAGAGTTTGAGTTTTATATGGAGTTCTTGGGGGCTAACTCAAAACAAAAATTTTATTTTACTACAGACAAACTACTACTACAAATATTAAAGATGTTTGCAGCAAAATAACGCCTCAAAATATGTAAATATGTTGCATATCACCTACGCTCAGTCCTTGTATGAAAAGGTCAGCCAATAACTTTCAGATTAACAACATTGCAGATTCTGTAGACTCCCATAGCACATTGATGGCAATGACTTATACACCTAATTAATTAATTATCAGTTTATTTGAATGTGATCTCAGCTCTCTAGCTCCCTGGTTGATCCGCTGCCTTCATCTCCTCTATGTAGAATACAGTAACCTTTTGGTACTTGGCTTGCTACTTATTGTTAGCAACTGAACCACTGTCTAACAGTTAGTGCATTGCATATTATATACACAGAAAAAATGCTTATACAACAATGAGTTCTATTATAAAATGCCAGAGAATGTGTAGTCTTATGATCATAAAAGATTTAGCTCTATACATTGCCATACATCACAGTAATCCATGCAAATTTATCTACGAAGGACACAGAAGCACGTTCCCCCATCTGACATCATCAAAATTCATTTGCATACCAGATGAGAATTGTGGGAGTTGTGTGAAAAATCTCAGCTAAGATGTGAAAATGTATAGTTAAAGCTACATTCTCACAACGCTACAAGGTTAACTTCCTTTTTGTAATTAAATACTGCTCAATAAAGAATCAACTTGACTTGTGTAAAATTATTTTTACCACACCATGACAACGTTTGATAGCAATTATGTTGATAGCAATTATGAGTCATGGACATAAATTTTATTCCTGAACATCACAGTGCTATGGCAAGCATGACGTACCAAAAATATTTGGAATCCAACAAATCACTGCGCAAGAAAAACCAGTAGTGAAGCGACTACGTTATCGGTCTAAAATGACATCTTATATGTTTCCACTGCTTCTGATGCCTTTTTGCAGCTGGTCAGATCATTTATATTTCAGTCTCTGCAAAAAAGGGATTAACCTCGACCCTCCTGATTAACTTTAAGCTCAAAACATATAAACTCCAAACCAGGGTTCGAATTGAGTCCCAAGTCTTGGGGAGTCCCACCCAGATGGGGGTGGGGGTGGTAGGAGTGGGTTACCTGTCATGAAACACTCAATTTGATGGCTTATGAAGAAGATTATATGAAGCTACAGCCACAACAATAATGGTATTCATTTATGTTAGGCCTACTTATTTATGAGTATATTATTTGTTTACACCAACTACGAACCAACTTAACCCTAACCTGCCACAGCACACAGCATTGTACAGGGCTGACGTGGCGGCTGATCATGCTGCCAATGGTTATATAAAAGTTGAAAATCACAAACCCCCAAACTTACAGTATTTATGTGCTGCTGTTGGACTGGGACAGTCTGGTCTGGTCTGAGTTCTGCTGAGCTTCTGGCTCTGCCTGTGCTGTTCTGCTGCTGGACTGGGACTGGCCTGGTCTCCTGCTGGTCTGAACTGCCTGATGCTGAAGAGTGTTGGGTTGCACTGGACTGACCTGAGGTGCTGCCGCTCAGCTGAACTCTACAACAAGATGCAAATGAAATATGTTCTAAGAGTGTGTCAATTACACTACATCCATAGCCTAATTGAAGCATAAATAAAATGACACATGGTTGAACAAACAAGTTGAGCGATCTGGGGAAAACAAATACAATACAATACAATACATTTTTGCCATGAGCATCCTCCTCTTCTCCCCTTTTCCTCTCTTTCCATACATTTCTTAAGACAGTTGAGTCTAGCTAGTTAGAACTAGCAAACGTTAGATAGCTAGCTAGCTACTGTTAGAAGTGTTCTAAGTAAAAACTGTAAATCATTGAAGAGACCAGCACAATGTGGATTTTTTTTATGATAAAAGTACGTACTACGATTATTTATGCACACCAAATAGGGAGTTCCACTAGTCCTGCTGTGCAGAGAAGTTTGTCTGCGCGTTTGTTAGTCACGTTAACGATGTGGGAGATCTATGCTGCATTCAGTGAAACTCGGAAATTTGGAATACTTACTGAGATGTATACAGTATGCTGCATTCTCTAGGAAATTTGGGTTTTATCTGATATTGTGACATGGGACCCCACAAGTTTAGGTTTCTCCGTCTTATGGGAGGCCCCTTGTCTCTGTTGGGTGGTCCTGCCTCCCCTCTCAATTTGTACCCTACTCCAAACAGATTGCACTGGGACATGATTTAGTATGGAATGAAATCAAAACGTATTGAAATGAACTTATAATAATCTAGTGTGGCCCATGAAAGTCATTCTTTTCAACACTGTCATATAGGCACACTATGGCTGTGTGTTCACTCAGGTGTCGAGGACAGTACTTTCATCACCAGGGCAAAAGTGCTACTGTCACACAACAGGAATCAGAGAGGTTGGGGGTGGGGTGTCTTAGTGGCCACAAACTTTTTCAATTTCACTGCCAATTTCCTGGGTAATTACTGGTGCCTTTGATGGACTTTTTATGACACCGGCCCCCCTCCTGCGAGTCACTCTCTGTGCTTAGCTGCAGGAGGAAGGGGGGCAGTTCCCACTTCTGACACCAATTCCCACCTCCCATAAGCGGACCTTGTCATCGCTAGTGACCCCTGTGGCGTTCTCTCAATGGAATGAGGCTGGCCAGTGAGGCCAGCTGTACTCTATCTGCACCACTAGGCTGAAGATGGGGAAGTCGACTGGACCATGACCTTTCTCTCTGTGTGTGTGTGTGTGTGTGTGTGTGTGTGTGTGGGTGGGTGTCTGTGGGGGGAGGGATACACAGCAAAGGAGTTCAGGAGTTTCACATGTAGTGAGTGTGGAGTTCTAAATGGTCAGGATGGTCAGTATAAATCTGCATCAGTGATATGTATGATGTATAAATAACAGATAAAAAGGGGTACTTAAACATCTACTTCCTCTTAATCCTTCCAGATCAGCGGTCTTGACAGATCGGCCAACAAGAAAAGGGGCAGTGTTCTGGGCTTATGGGCCACCACAGTGTGGATGGCACTCTGTCTAAAGAGATCAGAAACGAAACACATCTCCCAAGAGATCGACGGGCCGACAAACAGATGAGCCCACAGGCCGAGGGTCACAGATCATTAAAAGCCATCTATCAGCGGCTTTCAGGGCTTCCTAATTCCCCCCAAATCGAATATTTCCGTGTAAATATGTCAAAACAGGAATGAAATTAGCGTGGTAGTTTATTGACTGTGATAAAATCTGAAAAGCACCACTGCACATAATTACATACTTGTCAGAGCCATAAAAATTAGCTTTATTATCAATGGAACGGTTTTGTACAACTTCATTTAGGTCCGATGTCTTCCAGATGGGGCTGCTTTCTGCACTTGAGCAGTTTTTATGCAGATCCAACGTGCCCCCCCCCCATCCCCTTCTTTTTCACCCCTTTATTCCCATGCTGCTTGATGAGGGGAGAGAAAAAAAAACAGAAGAGAAAGAGGGGTTGATGTCTATGGCTGAGTTGAGGGCCACATCAGCTGTGTCTGAAGGGAGAAGTTTTTGATCTCATTAATGATATTGGCCCCCATTGTGAACCTAATCGGAAGCAAATCAAAAACTTGGTAGTGTTAAAGATGCTGAGGGTAAGAGGGCAGCTACTTCATTCCCTTCCCCGTCCACAGTTGACGCCCTTGAACAAGAGAGGATATTTCAACATATTATCCCATTTGCTCACCATTTTCAACATTGTATGAATGGTGAATAACTGCGCTAGTACTTTAAGTTACTCAGGCAGTTGGTAGCTGGTGCGTTTTACTGCTTGTCTGCCCCTCTGCCCCCACTGCTGCTTCAGTGAAGCTTCTCTAGCGTGTCAGTCAGCTGCACTAACAGTTTTACCCCCATCATTTATTTAGATTTTCATTATTATTTGTTGCCATTGTTCCATCCTTCCCTAACTCCATTATCATATCAATTATCATCTCAGTCACACATCCTGATTTCCACTCATATCACATTTACATCAAGTCGATAATGCATCCCCACTGCTGAATTATTTAGTTAACAACTTGAACTAGAAGGGGGCTGATTCATATTTAAAACAGACACCTATTCTTAATGGCAGCTTCCACTTAATCCTTTAGCAGAGTCGACTTACCGCGATTCTCTCTTTCTCTTGACATGCACATTCTAAGTTTCTCTCTCTCCTCTTCCCTTTTCTACTCCTACAAGAGAACCCTATACAGACAGTGCAGCAAAACACATAAATAAACAGGTAGACATTGGACCGTTGGCGTACACACCTTCACATCAAGATCAAATACACAAAATAGTCAAGATTTTTTTTTTTTGTGGGATGTTCAGAGACAATGGGGCATTACAGTAGAAATTAAAGGCAGTCTGTGAGTTAGGGAGGTGTACCTCAAGAAGCGAGAAGGAACCTTGGATGGTAAGATGTTGGCCTTCAACGGGAAGATGGGTAATCAATCAATCAAACCTCATCAGTCACTGTACATGTAAAGCAGGGCTGTAAAATAAATTAGAACCTGCTAAGCCATTACATTTCATATAGGCTTGGCCTTGTTATGAAAAGAAGGCAACATTTCTTTTGAAATGTCGCTGTCGGGTGAAAACATCGTAACTCAGATTTTGGTGATTTTCATGTTTTAACTTCAGTTGAGGGATTACATGCTCCTCTATGGGTAGAGAAAATGAAACTGTTTTAAAATCGTTCAACCTAAAACCAAGGCTGTTTATTTAAGTTGTTTAAAAGTTTACATTTCGGAGATTAATGGTTTTCATATAATTTTAGTACTGTATACTGTATATACTTTCAAAACTAAGTGGTCATAAGAAAAAAAACAGAACTACCAATAACCATCGTGTGCCTTCCATCCCTGGCCTGGAGAGGTACATCTTCCTCCTCCTCATGTCCCTGTCCATTCTCTCTGCCATCGGCCTTCCACTGTGTGGTGCAATGTTGCAGCATGCAGCACATTACAGTAAGCTAATTGGCACAGAATGAGAAGCTAAGGCATGCTTTCACTAGGCACCAAACAAATGGTGGAATTAGTGCTTCCTGGTTTTGTAAATCAATCACGGGAGTCATTTGCTTAATCTCTGCAGCACTAACACATCTCAAAATGCATATTAATTAGATAAAAAGCACAAAAGGTTTCTTGCATATGCTTTACACATACAAAATGTTGGTGCGGCAGGTTAGCAGATCAGAATGTTACATTTTGACATGGGTGGTAGCCTCAGTGCCTAGCGTCTAGTAGATGTGGGTCTTTCGGGCTGTGCTCACCCTCTGGGAGAGCCCCTCTGAGAGATCATGCCTTCGAACAGAGAATTTGTTTGATGGAAGGATCTCATTACCTCGGACAAGGAATGCAAATGATGGCAGCCCAGATATGGTGATTATAAAAACGTTAATGTGCTTCCCATGTTGCCTATACTAAGCATTCAAACATTCTCCTCAATGGCTTATCCTGTTCCTAATGAATGTATTAACGATGTTTCTGCTCTTGAGAGTCACTCTTTCCAGGTTGTTTGTGGGCGCTGGGGTCTCTTAAAATGACATCTCCCTTCTAACCCACTCTATCTTAATGTCTCCCCAGTGTGCTGTGATACCTTCTTTAAAACCTCTCAAATTGCTACAAGTAATGTACCAGAACTTCCACACAAACTACGACATTTTAGGGTCAGGTTTCAAGTTAAAGGACCGATCCTTAATATAGTCTGTTGGAGTTTTGGGATTCTCCTGTTTAAAATGCATTAGCAAGGACCGCAGAGTCAAATACTTCAAACATTAGTCTTAGGCCAGGTGAAATTGCTGCATTGATCTACATTCTCACCTTAAGTGTAGTTACTGTATGTGTCACAGTCACTGTGTGATAGTCGTTGAATAGGAAGCCCATAAGAACATGACAGCAAATTTAGAAAAAT